>NC_056751.1:171357639-171360139 GCF_019279795.1 Protopterus annectens
AGGTTTTCTGTGAAGCCTATATGGAGTTTACTTGTTTGCATGATCAAGAAATAGTGTTCATAGCATATGCATGCCATGCATTGCACTTAGATGAGTACAAGTGAGATTTATTGGAAACCATGCAAAGCAGCATGAATGCAGAAAGAAGGTGCATACAAGTTGCGAGATTGTGCTGACAGCCACTGTGATTACCAGGGGTGAAAATATTGCAACAACTGCAGTATGAACACATTCTAGAAAAGTGTACTCAGTACAATGTACATTACAACAAGTTTTTGCAGACTGAAATATTAGATGTTGGGGAGCTCAGCAAGAGCAATTAAAATGCAACATAAATACACTAGGCAGGGAAAGTGTGCTGATTAAAATGACCTCAGGCATGAATGATAGGACTGAATAAAAAGGAAGCAGGCATGTACAATATGGCAATGTACCTAAGATAGGATATGTCAATGTTTTGTACACTTTCAAGACAAATCAGTAGCTTGACATGAAGCACATATGTAGATAGCACCGACTGCACTGCTTTCTACACTACATCTCCTGTGCTAGTATATCATCACACATGTATATATGCGATGGTCACACAAGGTTACAGGTCAGTGGAGATGAATGGTTGTGATGTAAACATCATCAACATGCTCAACAGTACATTTAGCAAGGGTGGTAAATAAAATAGGGGGTATGTGCATGTTGTGTCTTTTGTCCTATAGAACGGATGGAGACATGGCAACAGGCTCATGACAAGTGCTGGCATAAGCAATTACAATCAGAAACAATTTAAAAATATTAATAGTGTTAATCTGTGACATTGCCAGAATATGTGAGTTTAAGTTATTATACATGTTCTGCAGGAACAGATGTGTAAAACTATAATGATTGTCAGTATTCCATAAGGGGAATACACCACCACTTTTCCAAAAATAAACTGTCTTTGGATGTGTTAAGTGGGACAGTTTTAAATCTGGAATTGAATTCAGAGGCTATTTTGGTCATTTGAAAGGTTGCCATGCCACATAAGTTACACAAGCCACTTGTGCAACAATGGAACCCATGCCATCAATGTTGTCAATGATTTCTGTATTTAGTGGGTGCAACACAGAAATATGTATCACTGATGCATCTTGTACAACGTTCTGAAGGGGAAGTCTGCACTGTCAATTCCTAATAGGTATGCATGCCAAAGAATAGTTCTGTATGGGTGACAAGATGTATACAAGCTCACTGTGCCAAATGTAATACACTTGACTAAAGCATCCCTGGCTGACACAGGTATTGGACATAAGGATAACAACACACAATCATAACACTATTAGGGGTGGATTTCCTACAGACACAGCTATGTATTGCATGCATCTGCCAAATTTAATAGTAATGGATAAATTGTCTGAAGCATCTGCACTAGATGTTTGAAATAAGAACTGGTGTATTATAATGAATGTTACAGCAGTATATAGGACTGATGGCAATGCATCAACTATGCTCATGTGCACAGAAAGTACAGCAGTGCAAAGTGCAGCATCAGTGAGCAAGGAAGCTGCCACTGTGATAAATTGTTCACATACCAAACAGTGCATGGAGCCCACTCTATAAGCACATGTCAAACCTCAAGACACACGATCACTGTCCCCTTGACATTGCCAGTGAAAAATGTTATACTGGCATGAAATCCTGACATGCATGCATATGCATTTATGTAAACTATCAAATGGTAATACTGATGTGATGTACTGTTACATCTGTGAAGCTGAACAGTCACACTATAGCTGTACCTAGGATAGAATTGTAGTTCATAGCTTCATAGGATAGTACTATGCTAATGTTCCAAGATGACATAAAAGCCTAGCCACATTTAAAGTGAGTTTCATAATTTTAAATATCTATGTGAACAAAGTTTGCACAGTTATGAACCTATCCTATGTTATCTAAGACCAACTGCCTCTATCCATGAGGGACATCTGCACAATACAGGCAAGTTTGTATCCCTCCAGCATGATTTACTATGTCAGAAGCTAGGCTATCATCCTTTGAATGAGTGACCCTCATGCAGTTAGCATTACCAATGTGTGACATTTCCATCAGAGATGGATTGGGGACTGGCCTGTAGACCAGACACAAATCAGCCCTTATTAGTCTGTAGGGAACAGTGAAAAGTGATATGGCTTTCAATATTTCCATGTAGGACTTGTCTAGTACCCTGTGTATCTTCCTTGTACAAAATATCTGGTGTTGCTCTAGCTGTTGCACATGTGTGGTGAGTTACATGCAAAAAAGTGCATTATTTTCACTTACTGTTGTGATGAGGACTGAGTGCAATGAAATTATAATGTCCTTTGATCTGGATGACATGCCCATAGTTATGAGTTTTGCCACATATAAGACATTTGTCACCACTATGGACACATGTTGGTTTGACTTCAGATTACTATCTACCTGAGTAGACAGATCACATACCACTGGGTCTGCTCATAGGGGTGTGCTGTCAATACTGTAATTAGCA
>NC_056751.1:171365139-171405139 GCF_019279795.1 Protopterus annectens
TGTCATGAGCGAATGTTGCAGAACTGAGAAATACATGTACCTGTTTCTGAATACATTACTTACATAATACACACACACACACACACACACACACACACACACACACACACACACACACACACACACACACAGAGCACAACAGGAACACAACTGTGTTTATATGTGTGTTTATATTCTGATGAATTGATGACAACTGTACTAGAGTTTTCAGAAAATATCAATATGAATAACAAGCCCCTTCCCTTCTGTTGTGTTTAAAAATGCCTTTTGATGAGACAGAGGAAAACTGGGATAGAACCATCGTACTACATGCCAAACACCTGTTTACATAGCCCATATCTGAGAAACTAATTTGTGCTACTGATGGCAAAGCGTTAGCACATGCAAGACTCCCAATTCACGAAAAGAAGTTGAACTAGTTATCAGATGCTATGCTGTTCATACTATAGTTTATATTGGAAATGTTTTGTCATAACTTTTATGACATGAAGAACTCTTACTATTGCCGTCCCCATTTGCACAGAGTTAAGTGAAGAGAAAATACGGTTCTGGTTCCTTGCTTAAATGGAAATATAGTAATATTTCTATTGATTTACCTTCCTTTATGCAAACAGTCTAAGTAGTGATATGCAGTCTAGCTTTTCCTGTGGAAGCATAAGAGCAGTAAGCTCATCTTCAGAGCATGGATAACACACGGTTCAATTCCAGCTCATTTACTTTTTTACAGATGCTGTCAGGATGGCATTACCTAAGCTAATATGATCATTACTGTAAATGTGAAAAGCAATGACTACAGTAAAGTATGTGTCTTACATAATTTTTCATAAAAGCATACCTCTGTACAGTTACAGCTATTAGCTGCTTTGTAGGCCTCAGTGTAAATCACAGTTTAATTGCGCGTACAGCTTTCTAGAAACGAGAAGGGGTGGTACATGTTTTTGAAAAGCAGGCTAAGGTTAGCTAAATATGGGATAGCAGTGGGTTTGGATGTCACTTCAGATACTCATTTTTGGGCAGTAATCAATACATCTCCATGGAAAATCATAACTTTTTCAATTGTAATATCTGGGTGATTAAATGTATTATGCACATATAACATCACACTAAGAAATGATGACAGATGCATCTGGTATCGAACCCTTGAAGCTATTGTCAAAAAAATCTTCAGACCACTGATTTATGTCAGCACTCCACAGAGTAATTTGCATTTTGGTATATTCAGCAGTCTAAATAGCTGTCATAATAAATGCTTGAAAATACTGCCTTTACGCTGCTTTAACTCTGTGTTTCTTTAGAGCAGTGAGTTTAAGTAACATTGAGTGGGGATAACTGGATTAGTGTGTCCAATGGCAAAAATCTCACCAAGTTTTGCCATAGGAAATGAAGAGACATTTATCACCACTAAACATTGGTGTGCAATACCAAAGTCCATGTAAATGCAGAGGACAAACAGTAAAGTCTTTATTAGGGACCATTTATAGACATGTGCGTCTTGTGTGATTATGTTTTTTGACCAGAATAAAGCTGTGAAAATGGGGTAGATAGGAAAGTGATGAAATGGTGGGCAAGCAGAGGGAAGAACAAAAGGGAAGCAATAAAGGGATTTGCAGGAGGAAATTAGGAAAGAACCACATCTATCCACTTCTTTAACACTGTAATGTGAACATGTAAAGCAAATACGATGAATTTGGACTGTCACCACAGTTAGAATAGGGGACAATATTGCAATCATATTGTATAGCGAATTGGACCAAATCAAGTGTGTTGAGAAGACATATTTGTGAAGTGGAGAGCTATGCATGTGACAAAATTTTATTGTGGGATAGGTGCCCATTTTTTTATTTTTGGATTTCAAGAAGAGTTGAATGTTGGGTGAGGGACATAGCAATGTGAGGATCAGGTAGGTAGGGGAGGTGAGGAAGCAGGTTCAGAGAAACAGGACAAACAAAAAAGATACAGGGATGGTGATGGACACAAAAGGTTGTGGGATGCCATGATTGGGAATAGGTAGGGGAAAGCAGAGGCATATGCCCATCAAGCATGGCAATAGTGAAAATCTAGTACTCACCCTCACAGCTATCATCAGTGTTCCCTTCCTCAGCTTGTTGTGGAATTGCTTGATGTAAGGGTCTTGTTTGCATTCTAAAAAGCAACTTCTCCAGATGGCTGAGGTGGGCACCAATGCTAGATTCTAATACCTCACACAGCATCCCTGGCAGCTCCTGGTGGGTGATGTAATCCCCACTTCCACCCATACACTTGGAAGATACAAATGCACCAGCAGCTGGGGCAATGCTATCTGATGCAGATGGGACACAGGGGCTGTGGAGGCACAATTGCCAGGTTTTGTCCCAGATGTGTTGAGTGTTAGTGTGGAAACCGGTGGAGGGTTGGTAGGCTGAGCCACAGAGGTTGTCTTACTTCTCTGTGCTGATTTTTGGCAGAAAAGTATGACATCAGAATGGTGTGTTCATGATGTGTGTATATATGTATGCATATATATATATATATATATATATATATATATATATATATATATATATATATATATATATATGGGACAGAGAGAGATAATGGATGGAGTAAGACAAAAAAGGAAAATAGATGTGATTATAACCATTATATGTCACATAAATTCTTTATTACAGTAAATATACTTTTATTATTATATGAGCTATACAGCTTTCCAAATCCAAAATATGACTGTGAATGGTAACAAATAATCCTAGCAATATCCCTGCTTGCTGAAATTTCCAGAGCAACTGTAACATAAAGAAGGAGAGAAAAAAAGACATAAAAGCATTATATATACCATTATTGGCTATCTACATCTTTCCATATCATTAAAGTTGCTTTACCTGAATACTTACACAACTGTGGGATGTCAGCAGTCCTAAACTCATGCAGCCACTGGTTGAGTTGTGGCTGCTTGCGCTGTTTCAGGTAATTATTTTGGTTCCTGCATTGCTCCCCAGTGTGTGGTATGCCACTAACACTGGAAACAGTCTTGGCCCGACTGTTCCAAGCCTCAGTCTTATGCCGAGACCTGGTATAGTCTCCCTGCAGCAGCCTTTGGCTGCAGCACTTTATGAGGAATGCAATAAATATTTTTAATCCTTCATACCCCATCTTTGAGCCCTGAATTGGGCACCATCCTTTCCAGCTCCTGCCATTTCTGCACAGGTTCTCCAATAACAGTTAGTGATTTTCTGCCAATTTATGTAATTGTGTTTTATGGCTAGTGTGCAGACTTGCACAACTATGCCAACCATGTCTGAGTGATATTAAGCAGAGAGCAACATTGCCAAACAGAGAGAAAGGCAGTTTAGGAAGGGAAATGTGACAGTTGGCATTACTTTATGCCATATATGTTGCTAGACTTGACAACAGTTTGTCCAGTGGTCGATACTGATATGTTAAATTACTTGGCTTTTAGGACCTGAATTTGAGGAGATCAATTGTATGACTTGACACATATTTTGTGTGACTTTACACACTGAAAAAAGTAATTTGTACAATATGGGTTTCAAACCTATATTAAAAAGAGAATACATATGCTTCAACATAAGTGTTTTTGAGTCATTGCCACAGAAAAAAGTGGACATGGTCATTAATATTATACACCTTAAACAGTGTGTTGTGCTATACTTCAATTAACCATGCATGCGTGTGACATGAAATGATCATGGTTTATGCTTACTCTGGTGTAATGCAGGAGTAATGTGTGACAACATACTGGAAATGCATATAGTTGAATTACTTTCAGAGTAGATTTTTGAGTTCTGGTTCACACCACATAATGCATTCTGTTTTACAGATATATTTGTGTTATGGGAGGTATGTAGATGACTGTCAGTAAATTATGAAGTCCATCCCAGGCCTAAAAATACATGCATAATTACATAACCATAATTGTCTTGCTACACCAGTTACACATATAATACATATGATACCATAGGTATGCTCAATCAACCTGCTATACATAGTTATTTTATGTATAACTATCTTTATATTATTATTTTTGTTAACAATTACAGTTAGACACCATTAATAAAAAAAGTCAAATGTGTTGGATTAGAACCCTGTCTCACCTGTGTTTTGAGCCATGAGCTTACACCTGGTGCAACAGGGAAAGCTAGGCAGCAGGTGTATTTTTTACTCTCAGTACTGTCCAGAGTGCTGACAGCCTTGCATCACAGCTTGGCCTGTTTGCACGAAGGAAGGCAATGCACATAAAATGCATCAGTTTCTTTGTAACAATTACATTGCAACAATGTTTCTATTGTTTTCTTCAGCAGTGAACCATATTTGTGCTCAGGTAAGAAATGTGAAATAACACATGCAAAAGCGAATATAGATTATTTGTTAATACTCATTATGATTGCTCCTCAGTAAAAAAAAATACTGTGGAAGTCGAACCACAGTCTACAGATCTTATTGTTTATCTCAATATCTTTACACCTTGTGCTACACACAAGTGTGGGTCACTGGTGCAATTTCTGTTGTCATTATCATCCAAAGTGCTGACCACATTGCATGATTGCACTTCCTAAGGCAACTGACATTCATTTTTTAACTTTTATACATTTCACCACATTTACACTATGCTGCATGCCAAACAAATGTTAAAGAGAAAAAAATGCAGTTAAACACATGTTCAACAATTACACAGCTCTGGATCTGAATTATCGGTAATGATTTTGCAAAAAGAGTTAGCGTGTGTTATTTCTCTTTGACACAGACACAACTTTGGAACAGCAATCAAATCATACGCATACATGCATTTCACATTTCCTCTACAGTATTATGGCATACATTTGTACATTCTCAGTTGGTTGTACATGTGTGGCTTACATAGTTCGTGCAATGAGTGATCACACAAACATTTATAAATATATTTGCATAAATGCAGCTCTGTCTTCTGTTGTGCTCGTTCTTTTCTCATCTGTGCTGTAATCTCAGACATACAGTCTATAGTGCATTTTCTGTCATTTTCCTTTAAATGTGTGATAAAAATACATGACAGTGAACAACAGTTTTCAGCAAAGGCATGAGAATGTTACTATTATTGATCAAAAATGATAAATGTGTGTTGTTTTGTTTAATTTAAGAACTTACTGAAGTTATTTCCAGACTTTGTAAGTGTATCCTTACTGGTACACCCACTGCAGTGAAGGTGTCTGAATTGTTGTATTTCTTTCTTCCCCACACTAATCATTCACAGTTGCAAGCATTAGCAACTAACAATGGTGTAGAGCCTACGCTATGTTTATACCTGATACATGAAGCCAAAATTTGGTATTCATCAGTTATAATGAGTTTATACCTCATTTGCATCTTCATAGTGCTGAATCTATACTATCAAATGGTAACCATGTAGCTAGGAAATTGAAGGTGAAAAGACGTGTATTTGCAAAAAACGGAAGATTGGTATTCCTTTGAATGCGATTTATTTGCAGAGAAGACTTATAACCTGCCTAAGGTATGCTTATATTATTCAAGTACATTCTAAATGTTGTAAAATGTAACAGATGTATTTATATATCCACCAGGAAATGCAACTTTTATCTGTATGAACTTCTTATACTTCACTGTTAGGAATTACATTTTTGGCAGGCATTTACATTTCTGAGATAGGCAGCAGAACTATAATTTTTCAAATTTTATTTTACAACCTTCTATGTTATTGGAGAGAAATGTAAGATATGTGTCACTGATACAGGTGTTATGCTTCTGAGATGGCCAAGGTCAACCTCCATGGGAGTGGTGGGCACAGTGACTGGCATTCATAAATTGATTTTTCTGTTGTAAATGTGTATGCATTCTGATAATTGTGTGGAAAGCATATATACATTACTTTTCTGGTATGTCTTGGTTTGTACAAACCTTCATTTGTTTGCTGCTTGGGGGTGGGGATCAACCTACCATTCTGTGGTCCAAGAAGAAAAGTGTGTTTTAACTGCTTTTCTTTTGAAAATGTGTAGGCATCCTGATATCTGTATGGGAAACATATATACATTACTTATGTGGTATTAACTGGTTTGTAGAAACTTTTGTTCATGTGTGAGGGGGAGGTAGGGCAACCAATTAACCTTCAGTTTTACTAAATGAAAAGTGTGTTTGAATTGCTTAATGTTGACAAAAGGGTGCACATACTAATTATGTTTTGTAAATAATACATTAGTTATGTGATATTTGTCTGTTTTATCCTACTCTGTTTTATGTCACATTGGATTATGGCACCCAAGCCTATAAATCCATGAAAACTCCCTTTCAGTGATGCAGAAAAAGAGGTGATAGTACAGTATCTGAGGCACAGTGAAGCCTTTCTGCTTGAAAGAGGGCATGAGGATATGGTTGCCAGAAAGGAGATTTGGAACTAGTTAGTGAATGATGCCATCACAGTCGGAGATCCCAACAGAAATTATGATCAGGTGTGTCATCGGGCCACTGTTATGATTTCAACTGCCCAGAGGAAGGCATCTGCAGTTGCCCAAGAATAGATGCCTTCTAGGTAGGGGGTCCTGCTACTGAGCCATCACTGACACAAAATGAGGACTTCCTGTTCTCTGTCAGAGATCCAGAGAGCTCAGTGCAGACTGTGCACCATGTGCTTGATGTTGGCACAGATGTTTCTGGGAAGACAAGTGTGTTCCAGGGGCAGGTTCCAGTTAAACTTACATATGACAACTTCTATATTTGGTTGTAGAATAAAATATATAATTTGACTGCTACTTCCTGTGAAAACATTTTGTATCCGTACCTATAGATAATTAATCGAGTTATAAAAGAGAGTTATTCAGTACACGTGTGTGTGTGGCTGGATGTCTCAAGCAAGTTTCAGTTTCAGCTATTTCCTGCAGGACATATAGGTAATTGTGTGCTCACTGTCCCCATTTATTATTCCCATTTGTGATGCTTAATTGTCATCCATTTTTTGCTTCAATTGTTCCTGGACCATCATCCCTGCAAAGTGTGGCGACATCTGCACATGATAAGCAAATTTTTATTAGCTTATTACTAAGCAATATTTAGCTATATAATTATCTATATGTATGAAGAGGGTGTAATGAGTGTCTCTATTGCTGTATAATCTGTGACTGTGTGACCAGTGTTAACTTTTTTATCAACTATATTGGTTTAATCTTTAGTGCAGTAGTAATTTCATTCCTGCATTTGTTGCTTATCCTGATGATGTAAGTGTAGGACTCTTACCACCTGATGTTGGAGTATCAGTAGACTGTGATGATGATGGTGGCCACACAGAGGTACAGTCAGTGGGGGGTTGTAACTGTTGAATCTGAAACTGAGGTTGTAACTCACACACCTCCAGTACTGCCTTTAAGATGCAGTCAGTATGCCTACACATACCCATTCCACTGAGAAGTCAGATACTGGACAGGTTGAGGGTGACACACTTGATCAGGGTAGTGTGGTTACCATGGCTTCAGTGCTGGTTGATTCTGGTCATAGCCATGTGTGGGTGAGGTGCCATGTAGAAGGGTTAGTAGGGGTGCTCAGTGGAGACGTTATCCACCCTCCACCTTATGATGGTGTGTCATTACATGCCACTCAATGTATGTTTATGGACATCATGAAGGCACAGGCACATTCCACTAGGGACTCTTAGGACATGCTTAGGGTTCTAGATGTGGCACAGACAGACATGCAAGACTGCCTCCACAATATGACCGATTCAATGGATTAGATGAATGACGCAATGGAACAGGCAGTGCTTGTGATGGAACATCTGCTGGGAGTTGGACAGCATCCCTGTGGTCCTAGGTCTGTAACATCATCTGCTGTTAGCCAACATGGCCATGCATGATGCAGCTCCATCTGTGGCACTACTTCTACTGCTGCATTAGTGGTTGAGGTTTCTATGTGCAGACGTGATAGGCCATGAGGTCATGGACCTGGATGCAGTCATGAGGAGAGCTCATCAAGCAGACATCGCTTAAGTTCAGTTAGCACCAGCACATCTGATCATGGGCATGGCTGTGCCAATGCAACTCCTTGCAGAGCCAGTTATCACAGTTGGGACAACAACAATGAACTGATACATCTACCATGCACAGCTCACACCTGTCCAACATGTCAGGATGTAGAGCTAGCACAGAGCTTGGCTGTGTTCATGCAGACACACACATTTCACATTGAGTGCCCATATAGGCACACACACATAATAGGTACATGAGGCATTCATGAAGCTTGCAGGTCATTTTGTCTCAGTGGCCATTTAATAATTAGCTGTATTTTGGCCTGTCTGTTTTTCTTACTCACACACACTCATTACTTTGGTGTCATCCTTGGCTTCCTACCCGCCCCCCCCAACACCACCCTGTGCAAATGATGATAACTGGGCTATCACTTTGTTTCTATCTTTTGGATTCAAGGATACATATGTATTTTTCTGATGCACAGGGTGCATAGCTAACTGAGTGCTTAGTATTTGTATTGATTATGCCATTTTGAAACTTTTACTGATTTCTTACAGCCTTTTTACTGTCGCAGTTACTACTTTGAAATCATTAATACCTCACTGAGGTGTATTTCTCCACTTGTGAGAATGTAGGGATTATTGGACTTTGGACTGCTTTTTCTATTGTGTGTATTTCTGATGTGTGAGGCATGTTAGCTGATAAATGGCAGAAATCTGTTAACATAAGTCATTCCTGTCACTCTTGTACTGCAATCGTCTGCACTGTTAACAAAACTTTTTTTTTTGCTATTTTTCACTGTTTGTTAAGTATTTACTGATATTATTCACTGCTTTAAAGCTATCTGTTCTGATTGTTCTGATTTCCCACCAAGCAGTATTTAAATAACTGATCTGTTAGCTGTTAAAAACATTCTTTAGAACCTCCTTGCTGATTTTCTGGTGTTTTAAACATTTTATTTAGTGTTTCACTGCTATTTTTCTGCTGTGTTAAACATTCTCTAGTGTTTTCTGCTGAAACTAGGGTAGCTAGTAGCTGTAGCATAGTTCAGATACAGGCTTGCTGCATCTGGGTCTGTTTACAGTGGTTGTTTGGTTTGAGGATGTTTTTCTGGCCATCTTGATTGGAAGGGGCCTATATGCACTTTACTGAGAGGATTGTGTTCAGTGGACCCTGTCTGGTAAAGGGAGATTGGTGTAGGACATGGAATAAGCATCCTCACTGGTCCTTTTGAATCTTTTAAAAATGTTTTCAAGTTTTTAGCTTCTGGTATTTATGCCCTGCATTTGAGCAGCTTTCTGCTTGTTTGTACAGAGCTGAACTGAGCTGGGCTACCAGCCACAACTCTGAGGTGAGATACCAAATGACTAGAGGCTTCTGAGCTTCCAAAAAGCCATAAGATGCCTGGCTTTTTGCTTATTTATCCTATTTACTGTAATTGTTTGCCTACCAGCTACATTTCTACTGTATTTAGATACTGTTTATTAACTACACTGTTGTACTGCAATTGTCTGCATTACTGTGCCCGTTAAATCAAATTGTATTGCTGTTTTCACTGTTTGTTAAGTATTTACTGGTATTTTTCATGTTTTAAAGCTATTTGCTCTGCTTGCTCTGATTGTCCCACCAAGCAGTGTTTAAATAACTGATCTGTTAGCTGTTTAAAAGATTCTTTAGAGCCTCCTTGCTGATTTTCTGCTGTTTTAATTTCCTGGTGTCCCACTGCTATTTTTCTGCTGTGTTAAACATTCTCTAGTGTTTCCCTCTAAAGCTAAGGTAGTTAGTAGCTGTAGCATAGTCCATATAAAGGCTTGCTGCATTTGGGTCTGTTTGTAGTGTTTGTTTGTTCTGAGCAAGTTTTCCAGGCAATCGTGGATTAGAAGAAGCCTATCTGCACTTTAGTGAGAGGATTGTATTGACTGGACCCTGTCTGGTAAAGGGAGGTCAGACTAGGGCTTGGAATAAGCAGTCTCATTGGTTCTTTTGTATCTTTTTAATTTTTTTTTCAACTTTTTAGCTTCTGGTATTTAGGCTCAGCATTTGAGCAAGTTTCTGGGTGGCTGCGGTGGTGCAGCGGTTAGCGTTGCCGCCTCACAGCAAGAGGTTCTCTGGTTTGATTCTCGGCTGGGGTGATTTCTGTGTGGAGTCTGCATGTCCTCCCTGTGGTCATGTGGGTTTCCTCCAGGTGCTCCTTCCTCCCACATCCCAAAGACATGCAGTAGGTGGATTGGACACTCTAAATTGGCCCTAGGTTGTGAGTGTGCGCATGTGTGTGCCTTCTGTGGAAGGTTGGGCACCAGGCTGGCAACTTGACACTGTAAAACTCCACTGCCAATCATGAGCGGACAGATGATCCGCTGTGGCAACCCCTAACTGGGAAAAGAAGAATTTGAGCAGGTTTCTGCTTGTTTGTACCAAGCTAATCTTAGGTGGGTTACAAGCCATGACTCTGAGCTGAGATACTAGAGCTTCTGAGCTTCTAAAAAATCATAAGTGATTGTTTTTCTGCTTATTTATAATATTTACTGCACTTTCATATTGCTTGCAACTTACTTTTTTACTGTATTTATATACTGTGTACTAAACTACACTATTGTACTGCGATTGTTCTCATTGCTGTGCCTTTTAAATCAAACTTTATTGCGGTTTTCACTGTTTACAAATCTTTTTTGCTGTTTTCACTGTTAAGTATTTACTGGTATTTTTCACTGTTTTAAAGCTATCTGCTTTGCTTGTTTTGGCTTTCCCATCAAGCAGTGTTTAAATAACTGATCTGTTAGCTGTTTAAAGTATTCTTTAGAGCCTCCTTGCTGAATTTCAGCTGTTTTAAACATTTTTAGGTTCTCACTGCTTTATTTCTGCTGTGTTAATCATTCTCTAGTGTTTTCTGCTGAAACTAGGGTAGCTAGTAGCTGTAGCATAATCCAGATACAGGCTTGCTGCATCTGGGTTTGTTTAGTGGCTGTTTGTTCTGAGCACATTTTCCAGGCCATCTTGGATTAGAAAGGGCCTATCTGCACTTTAGTGAGAGGATTGTGTTGCTTGGACCCTGTCTGGTACAGGGAAGTCAGTCTAGGGCTTAGAATAAGCATTCACATTGGTTCTTTCAAATCTTTTTAACATTTTTTCAAGTTTTTAGCTTCTGGTATTTAGGCCCTGCATTTGAGCAGGTTCTGGCTTGTTTGCATGTTGTGCAGCACTGAGCACAGCAACGCAACTGTGTGTGAAAGCTGGACAGTTAAATTCAACAATTGTTCCCTTAGATACAACTGTAGCACACTAGTGTAGCCCTCATCCTTAGTGCTTTCCCCATCAATGAAATGCTGCTAGTGAGCTATAACCTATTAACCACCAGAAGAAAGAAAGAAAGAAAGAAAGAAAGAAAGAAAGAAAGAAAGAAAGAAAGAAAGAAAGAAAGAAAGAAAGAAAGAATGAAAACCCCAGGCAGAAATATCCAGCCACTGAGTATGAATGATTCTAAAAAGCCACCCCTAGTGACAATAGTCTTCAACCTAGCATTATGAACAATTAGTTGGACTGCCCTTGTTTCTCCTGTCAATTTTGCTGACTTGGATCTATTGAGGCAGTGTAGGAATTGCCTCGTGTATACTGTCAACCTTCTACTAATAACTTACTCTAGTGCAGAGTGTGAGAGATGTATGTACACCAAGAATCTTGAATCCATGCTCTCTCACACTCAAAACAGTAACATGGAAGAGGTTGTCAACTTACCCAAAACTACTCATGCACATAGTACCATTACTCATGCACCTAATATGCATCAAACACATCAAACAAAAAATTTACATATGCGGAGATTCTCTCAAAAAACTTACTGAAACACCAGACACCTCCAAAGTATGAGTGCTACAACTAACACAGACCCCACAGCATCAATGACACATAGCAACACCAGTGTCTCACCCACCAAGCCAGTAAGGCATAACATTCAAAAAACACATTTTCTTGTCATAGGAGACTCAGTAATGAGACACATGGATGTCCAACTCACCAGGGTGGACAAGGAGAAGATCACGGTCAGCTGTCTGTCTGGGTTCCAGGATTCATCAGATCAAGCATGCACTCAGGTCTCTCAGCAACATGTACCATTATGACTCTGTCATAGTTCATGTTGGTGTGAGTGACCTGAGAAATACCTCACTGGACTATATGAAGAGAGACATGGCTGAGCTTGCTGAGTTTGTGTCCCAGGTACCTAACCTTGAGCAGCATACTGCCCTCACCTAGAATGATGCTACAGAATAAATAAAAAATGATTGATTTCAATAACTGTCTTAGTTTTTGGTGTTATTCAAAGGGGATCCAGTTCCTGTCAGCCTTGGAAGCCATGGTCTTCAAACCTCACTGCTTTGACACAGTAGATTTGTACCTGGCACCTCTACGCTTTTGGCTGCTGGCAAAGGCTCTTGCCTCTCCCGTAGTGCCTTTCTAGGCAAGGTATTGAAAACAACATTACCAAAGTGATATTAGCCAATCAGACCAAAATAAGGGTCATGCTGTAAATGCTAGGAGCTTAATCCAAAACTGCACTCCCTAGAAGCACTTCTATCACTAAAAGATATGGATGTCTATGCAGTCACAGAAACCTGGTTCAAGGCCTGAGAGAGCACCCTGGCCTTGAAAGACTAAAATGCCTTCCACACCTTTAGACCACACAATGAAAATGTGAACACCAAAGGAGGCCATGTTTCTATCTATATTAGAGATAAATTCACCTCCCATCTAGTTAGACTGGACAACTCCATGGAGTTACTCCAAGTCAAGGTTAAGGGTGGGTAAGACCCCCATTCAAGTCATAGCCAGTTATAGCTCCCCCTCCATGGGTCATGATGACCATGAAGCCTACTTGACCAAACTGGAGACAATCCAAATTTTAGCAAACACTCTGGTTATAGGGAATTTCAATTAACCCACCATCAACTGGGAAACCTATGATAGCCTCATCTCACTAATGCAAAAGCTCCTTGACCTTATTAATTCCTTATTAATTTAAACTCTCTGGAACAAATTGTTTATACCCCAACAAGAGGATCAAACCTTCTAGATCTGGTCATCACTATCATGTCAAACAGATGTATTGCCACAACTGATTATTTAAATCTGACCAGAAAACAGTCAGCTTCAAGCTGGAACTAACACCAGATCTCACAAAGGGTGAAATCAGACTAAAAAATTTCACCAAGGCAAACTATACCCTCCTAGCTAAAGGTATAAATGCATTCCAAGCACCACCCCAAGCTGGAAGTGGTAACTATGCTGGAGCTTACTCTAAAGCCCTGTACAATCACTTGCACAAGTGTATGAACGTGGCTGTACCAGAAAGAATCAAAGCTAGAGCCCCAAGTAAAAACAAGCTGCCATGATGAGCATCCAGCATCAACAAACTTTACAATAAACACAAACAGTTGCTGTCCAAGAAAACAAAGACAAGGCCTCAATAATGGAAGAGCCCCCTCCTCAGCCAAAACAGACAAATAAGACAACTTGTCAAATCATCTAAAGGCTTCTTTGAGAGAAACTTAGTAAGTTCAACCACGGATAACCATAAGGCCTTTTACAGCTATGTACATAGCCTAAAAGGTAGGACCCAAGCATGTGCAGAACTAGTGACCAACAGTATCACACACACTGATCCCATAGAAATAGCAAACCAAACCTGCTAGTGGATAGGCTTGGTGAAACTTTCACTCCCTTATTCCCTCCTAACTTATCACAAATCTTTCTCCAAGCTTCCACCCGACCCTACATATCTCAAGAGCAGGTCGCCAAAGTCTTATCCAAGGCAAAAAAAAACACAGCCTCTATGGGACTTGACAACATCCCAGGCTGTCTTCTAAACAGGTTAAAGCATGAACTAGCATCACCATTAAGTGCCCTTTTCAGTCATAGCCTAACCACAGGCTTTGTTCCTGTGGAATGGAGAACAGCAACAGTAATTCCCCTCCAAAAAGGTGGCCTATCAATAGACCTGGGGAATTACAGATCCATAAGCCTGACCAGCCTTATTTGTAAGGCTATGGAATGTATTATGATGGATATCATAAATAAAGACATAGGTGACCTCCAAACTCTGGATCCTACCCAATCCGGCTTCGTCAAGGGCAGATCCTGCCTGTTAAATCTGGTAGACTTCTTTTAAAATGTGACCAGGGCCATTGATGAGGGCAAATCTGTGTACACAGCATACCTCAGCTTGGCAAAGGCTTTCAACACAATCCTACATTCAGGCATTACCAATAAACTTATAAAACTGAATGTAAATCCATTCATTGTAAGATAGGTTGCCAACTGGCTCACAAACCAGAAACACACTATCAAAGTAGGTGACTCCACATCAATCAGCAGACATATTACCAGCAGGGTGCTACAGGGGTCAGTGATGGGCCCCTACTTTTTGGAATATATTTCTTAGAAGTTCAGGTAAAAACTAAGGGGTTCTGGCTGACCAAGTTTGCAGGCAACTGCAAACTGGGTACAATCATTGAATCCACAAATGATGCCAGTATACTCTAGGAAGGTCTGAAATAGGCCAACGACTGGTGTATTAGTCACGGTCTCAAACTGAATTCAAAGAAAATGTATCATCATTCCCTTTACCACAAATGATGTCCCTTTACACTATCAAATCATCAACAATACTCTAAGTACCCACAAAGTGGTAAGGGACCTGGGATCACGAGTTGACTGCAACCTTATGTTTGACCACCATGTGTGTACTGTAGTAAGAAAGGCTTTTTTTGTAGCACACTTGATTAGTTAAGGCATCGCATCTAGAACAAAAGAGGTTATAGCCCCTCTATACTCTGCACTAATCCAGCCCATAATATAGCAATAACCCATGCCTGGGTGTGGGTAATGCTGGATTTACCCACGGTTGGTGTGGTTTGGTCATGAGGGTGAAGCCCGAGTGGTCAAACAAAGCCAACAGTGGGTAAATCCAGCATTACCCACTTCCAAAAGTGGGTTATTGCTATTATACAATGGCATTATTTAAGAAAAAAAATAATTACTTTTCTTAAATAATGGCATTGTATAATGCCTCATTGCTGCCCTTCCACAGCTGTCTGGTATTCTGCGGCAGTTCTGATGTACTGCGCATGCGTACACTTACGCAGTACATCAGAGCTGTGGGCAAAAGCAATGGAGAAAGCAAGATCTCTGTTGCTTTTTACAACCTGTCTCGCTATGTTAAACGAGTTTAACATAGCGAGACAGCTTTAAGAAAAGCAACGGAGAATCTCCGTTGCTTTTTTTAAAGCTGTCTCGCTAGGTTAAACCCATTTAACATAGCGAGACAGTTTTGAAAAAAGCAATGGAGAAAGCAAGATCTCCGTTGCTTTTTAAAGTGTCTCGCTATGTTAAATGGGTTTAACATAGCAAGACAGCTTTAAAAAAAGCAACAGAGATGCTCCGTTGCTTTTTTTAAAAGCTGTCTCACTATGTTAAACTTGTTTAACATAGTGAGGCAGGTTGTAAAAAGCAACGGAGATCTTGCATTCTCCATTGCTGTAAAAAAAAAAAAAAAAAAAAAAAAAAGAGTTATACTAATGGAAAAGGTCTGGGCGACCAGACCTTTTTCCATTGCTATAACTCTGATTTACAATGTGCACGGTGACCAATCAGCATGCACGTTTTGGAATATTAATGGGGGGGTCATTGTATAATTGACTATAATACCCTGTTTGGCATGTACCGTACAAAGCACCTACAGCAATTGGAGAGACCTCTGAAGTTTCAAACAAAGAAGATCAAGGGGTTCTAGCATGTGCCTTACACAGACTGACTAAAGTCCCTGTCACTATACTCTGTATCATATAGACATCTTAGGGGAGACTTATACCTGGCCTACAAAGCAATCCAAGACCCAGACTTAATGAACTTGCTGCATATCAGTAAATCAAATGGAACTAGGGCTACCCATTCCAGGGGACCTAAATATTGCCTGCAACTTAAGTAGGAAATGCTGCAGGGACAAATTTATCTCCCAGCAACTGCCTTGTCTTTGGAACAGGCTACCAATTCATGTGAAACAGAGCACCTCTATGACACTGTTCAAGAGGAACCTGGATGAGTGGATGGAGCACCATAAATTTTTACGATGGATAGTACCCACAACCCCCTTGGAGATAGGCAGTCATCACTAAATACAATCTTGGGTATTGACTGGCATTTTCATGGTATTACATTGGGATGAAACAGCTAGGCTTAAATGACATCCAGGTCAATAGCCTAGTAATCTCCTATGATGATCCTATGACATTGCTGTCATTGCTGGACATTTAACACACATTCTACTTAGCTACATGTTCAAGGTAACAGTATGCAAGTATCTGACACTTATTTCTGTTCTTACCCATTTATTTTCATGTTCTAGGTTTAACACTTACTTTGATAGTTCTGCAGTTGCAACTTTTGTAATTCGGGGCTGACTCTGTCTGATTCTAGAAGTACACAGCCATTACATGTGTAAGTAAAGGTTGTGAGCATTGCCTGGCATCAATTTTTACAGTGTGTATGTGCATAGGATGAAAGTTGTACCCCTTAGGTGGTAAGCATGTGTGCTATTCATTGCCTGTTGTTGAGGGAGTGTCTATCTACACCCATGGCAGCTTGTGGTTCCCCCTGAGTCCTCATCTGCATCTGGCTGTGGTGACCTTGCCAGTGGTGGTGGAATGTGT
Source organism: Protopterus annectens (assembly GCF_019279795.1). Lineage (NCBI taxonomy): Eukaryota > Metazoa > Chordata > Ceratodontiformes > Protopteridae > Protopterus > Protopterus annectens. Next base: position 171,381,779 of record NC_056751.1, read on the forward strand.
TCCCCTTCCCCTTGATGTTCCTGTTGCAGCTGCTTTGTCAGGATAATATTGTTTAGGATAGGACAGACAGTGATAATTTTGGCATAAGTGCTGGGATCATACTGTAGGGCCCCCCAATGTATCCAGGCACTGAAACCATGACATCAGCAGCCAAACACATGCTCTATGATATTTCTTGTTTGAGCATGTGCCTCATTATATCATTTCTGCATGGATGTGTGTGCGTTTCTGATGGGTGCCATCAGCCATGGTTTGAGTGCATACCCTGTATCTCCCAGTAAATGGCCTTGTGGGAGATCCCTCCTGGGAAACCTCTGGTAGAGCTGTGACTTGTGCCAAATATGGGAATCATGGTAATTGTCAGAGTTGCCAGCACATACATTCAGGATGATTCCCTTAGTGTTATACATGGCCAGGCAGTTAATAGAGTGGAAGCCCTTCATGTTTATGTAGACCCTTCCTTGCTGCCTGGGTTGTGCTTTGATCTCAATGTGCATGCAGTCTATGGCACCCCCCAAGACATAAAGGAAATGTGCTATGGGGGTAGATATCCTGCATAGTTGTAACTCTGTCCTCGGGAACACATGGAAAATATATATGGCATGCTGTAGCATAGCATTTAGGAATTGATGTAGGATCTTTGATGCTGATGCCTGTGACACCCCCAGTATGTCCCCTGTTGGTCTCTAGAAGGTTCCTCTAGCTAAAATTCTAAGTGTTACACATGCCTTGCTCTCCACAGTATTGGTTCCCCTCGGTTTGCTCTTGATTTCAGCTGAGGATGACAGAGGTAGTTCAGTTCCTGAAGTGTGTTTGTATCCACTCTGTAGTACTTTATTTCCACCTCATGCAGACCATAAAAAGTTAAATGGGGTATAAACACCCTTCTTCTTCTTGCCTGGGGTCCATCAGCAGCAGCAGCAGCAGCAGCATAGACTTGATCCTGTTGTACATACACATGCAGAGGAGCAGCAGCAGACCCTAACATTCTTTCCCTCTAGTGTAGTTACCTTGGCTGTATTCCAATAGGTTTTGGAATTCAAGGCAAAAACCGACACTAAGTGTACACAATTGCTTTATAGCTTGTTGAATAGCTCTATGATTTTGGATCAATTGATTGGCATACAAACCAGCTGCTTATGTTGTAATAAGCATGACACCATGTTTACTGTGTTCATGCAGTGCTACACACTGTGCAGAGCCCCTTACTGAATACATATTGAGGCCTATCAAGGTCGCTTCGAACCACAATGTACATACAGTTTTAGTGACCCATGTAAGGTTGGAGCCCACCCAGTCATTTGATATGCAGGAGCTTGTTTCAAAAGTACAGATATCCAGGCAAACTTGGATGGCCTGTGGATGACCAAGCTGGATGATGATTGCAAATTGGAAGCAATCATTGAGTCCCCCAGTCATGTTAATATACTGCAGTCAGGGTTAACACAGACAAATTATTGGTGCAAAAGCCACAGATTAAAGCTAACTGTAAAATAAAATGCATTATTATTCCCTTTGGGAAAGCTGACATCCCTGCTAATTACATTATAGATGTGTGTATATTACGTTCTCAAACTATTAAAAGTTCGAACATCATATGGTCGACATCATATGACAGAACTTTTAAAAGTTTGAACAGTTCAACGGAGATCTCCATAGAGTGCGGAATGGGAAGATTTTTGTTTCCTGCACTGTAGTGCAATCTTGGAGTTGGTATATTTAAAGAGCAGGGAGGTGCAGGTAGGTTTTTTTTCTGTTGTTTATTTTTTTTTTAGCTTTTCGAACTTTTAAAAGTTTGATCATATTGCTTCAACCATATGACAATCGAACTTTAAAAAGTTCAATAACATAATATACAGCCTTAAAGACCCCCACCCCAAGTGTGGACCCAGTGATATGTGATTTGGATACTCAGACTGATAGCAAGCTGAACTGTAACCACCATGTAGCCACAGCAGTAAGGAAATCCTTCTATATGGGACATCTTTTAAGTAAATGCATCACATCTAGATCTAATGATGTTATAATTCCTTTATACTTGGCCCTCATCAGACCAATAATTGAGTACAATTCTCCCTTTTGCATGTATATCACCAAACACCTGCAAGAATTGGAGAGACCATGGAGGTTTCTCATCAAGAAATTACAGGATACGCAAAACAAGACTCACACAGAAAGACTGAAAGCCCTGCCACTGTATTCTGTCTACTACAGGTTGCTAAGGGATGACCTGTGCTTAGCTTACAGGACAGTTTCTAACCTGGCCCTGATGGAAATGCTACACATTTGTAAATCAAACTGCAGGTGGGTCAATCACTCCAAGGATCTTAACCTAGCCTCTGACATGAGCAGGTCATGCTGGAGAGATAGTTACATCTCTCAGAAACTGCCACTTCTCTGGAACAAGTTACCAATTCACATGAAACAGAGTCTCTCCAAGACCATCTTCAAATGTAACCTAGATCAATGGATGGGTGACCACAAATTCACTGCTGGGGTGGTACCCATGTCCCTCCTGGACAGAGGAAGTTGGCATTAACTGTCATAAACCCTTAACTCTGTGAACTTCACCAACCTAACCACCAACAACTGGGGCAATGTAAGATAAATATAGCTAGTAAGTGCTCTAGGACCACTAGCCTAGTAACCTCCTATGAACCTGTTAGGTACTTCTTGTCTTCATATATGCCAATTAACTTGTCTTTAAGGAGACACAGTTCCTTAAAGATAACCATTACAGACTGTAAACCTTTGTTATAATATGTTTCTTTAAGTACAGTCAGACAAGGAATGTACTGTTTCTTTCCATACCTAGCACAGCTGTGTCAAATTACCCCAAAAATATATCCTAGGGAAAGAACATTACAACAATCCAAGTCAGTGGTCAACATAGAAAACCTCAAATACAGATTTGTAGAAGAATTTGTTTTACCCTTTTTGCCTCTGCTGCTTTCCAGTCATAATGCTTCTCTTGGACAGTTGACCTATTCATTCTGTCATCACTGAGGGCAAAGGTTGGCTGAAATAGGCCATCATTTAGGTAACCATCAGAGGTGATTTGAAAGTTTTTCCTTGCATCCATCCTCTCTGCATGCCCAATAACAGAGTAATACAATGGCATGCACTGGGCATCAGCCATGCAACACCCCTCACTTCTGCAAGGGGCTGCTATCAGCATGACTCCTTCTCCCAATCACAATCAGCATTGTAAGGTTATTTCCATGGTCTCCACTAGGAAAATCAACTGACACACATTTAAATCTTGCACGCATGCACCTTCCCCCCAACCATATCATTATACCATTACTTACATATTATGCAGGCTGTGGAATATCAATGCCTGTGGTACTCATGCTCACTGTGACATTGAATTACTTCCAGCTGAATTGGGGCCACTCTTCTTGCAAATCTAGCTACTACGATGTAGTAAATATTCCTGAATTCCAAGGATAATTCACACTGCATACAAAACATTCAGATTTTTTTCAGAAGTTTTTGGATTTAAGGTGCTTAATTTCAGTGTTCTGTCCTATGCTATCATGCACAGTTTCTCAGTTATTTTAAAAGAGTAGCTGAGTGATCAGCCTATGCCTAATTTAATTAAGGTTAATTTTATTTTATATGCTGTAACTATTGTCAGCAAGTTTACCTTGTATGTTCTGCATCTACACTCACATTAAATGCACGTTTTAAGTTACAATTCATTCAGAACTAAATTCATTAACTCTGTTCTATTTTGAGTGTTATACTTTTTAGTCACTAGGAAGAATTGTATATATATCTATATAAACCCAGGATTCAGCAAGCTCTACACGGTGTGCAGGAATAGTGCAGGAGCTGCTGGAGGCAATATGGCCATCGAGAGATCCAGGAACAAGCTCCCAGGACGTGTACGAGCGCTCCTGCACTATTCCTGCACGGACACAGCTCTTGTATGCAAATTACCCCATTTGCCAGGGAAAACCATGCAAACGAGGTGAATATGTGATCCAGGAAGCTGGCAGCCGTCCGTGCAGGACTAGTGTAATCTGCAGAAATATACTCAGTTAGTAACCGAGTACATTTCTGCAAACTACAAAACGGAGCCATGACAGCTCCAAATAAAGGGTGTATATAATGTGTAAAGCATGCCAATGGCCAAATATATGGCCACTGGCATGGAAAACAGTCACAAAAATAAAAAAATAACTTTTTAAAATTTTTTTGGACGATTTCAGCCGTTTAAGCATAGGGTGGCTGCGCGCAAATGGGATCGGCTGGAAAATAACAGAAAAACCCTGAAAAAAAGCTTTCCCTGCAAAAGTCACAATTCTGACATTAAAGTCAATGCCAGGCAGAAGACAACAAGGCCAGTGAATAGTGGTTGCTAAGGGGGAAGGCTCAGTGTCAGACTTGTAACTAGGCATTAGCAGGCAATCCCATGCAAATGAAGGGAATGATACTGAGTCCCAGATTTCCCCTCATGGCTAGCCTGCACCCAACTGTGTAGGTGCAGGAAGACCATGGTGCAAGCCTAAGAGCTATCTGACATCATAGAGGAGTGTGTCAGACATACTGTAAGCTTATTGGAGCCCTGTGGCTTGGGTTTGCCCTTAGCTTAGCAGAGCTAAGCAAGGGTGTGTGTCTGAAGCTGCAAGCACTCTTTACATTGCCTAATCAGGTGGGTGCGCCGTGCACTGTGTTTTAAATGAAAAAAAAAAAAAAAGTAAACCAAGAAATAGCATCTCCATTCAGATCTGAGCACTGTGTTTCCGTGGCGTGCACCTGAGCTTAAACAGTAAGGCAATGGGAAGGGAAAACAGCAGTAGGAAGGTAATCAAGGAGAACTAGCATAGCTGGCAGGTGAAATGTATCAGAATCAGCCAATTACACAGGCAGCAGACCAGCCCAGCCCAGAACACTACTATAAACTATGCAGACACCTTTCCCTCTGGTTTTTCCCACAAACTCTACACCACTGCTGTACACAAGTGGGGAAATCTTACCTAACAAAAGCAACAAAATGATAGTGGCTGCATTAGCTCTCATAAATCAACAGTTGGAAGAGGCTGAGGGTGGTGAGGATGAGAATGCTGATGACCAACCCACAGTGAGGGGAAGGAGAAGAGTGTACAGACCCAGGGTAACCTACCAGGGGCTATATGAGCTGGAGATAGTGGAGTGCTATAGGGAGGACAGGGACTCCTACAGCAAATTGTTGAGCTGTGCCGGCCATGCCTGACACACAGAACAAACAGAGGGGAACCCATCCCAGTGGATACCAAGGTATGTGTAGGCCTAAGAATACTAGCCATGGGTACCTTCCAAAGGCCAAGTGGTGATTTCATGGGGATCTTACAGGCATCAGCAACCAGGGTACTCCACCAGTTCCTGGATGCCATGTCAGCACATGCTGGTGAGCACGTATATTTCCACAACACCAGTGAGGCGTTGACCAGCAATATGCGTCTATTCCACCAAATAGCAGAATACCCTGAGGTAGTGGGTGCTATAGACTGTACGCACATACACATCAAAGCACCACCTGATGAGCGGGGTAGGTTTTACATCACCGGCAAGGCATCCCCTCCATCAACTGCCAGGTCATGTGAAATGCCAAAGGCATAATAATGAATGTGTGTGCTGGCTGCCCTGGAAGCTATCACACTCCCACATCTGGCATATGATGCAGCTGTACCAGAGATTTGCCAATGGGACATCCCTTATGGTCACCTAGTGGGGGATGCTGGTTACACACTGGAGCCATGGCTGATGACACCCATCAGAAATGCACACACCCGAACAAGAACTCCATAATGAGGCACACGCACAGACCAGAATCATAATGGAGCATGTGTTTGGGATGCTCAAGTCATGGTTCCGGTGCCTGGACATATCCAGTGGAGCCTTGCAGTACTCACCAGCTACATGTACCCAAATTGTTATCGTATATGCCATGCTACACAATATGATCCTGTGGAAACAGCTGGAGCAGGAACAATACGGGGCAGGGCCACACAGCCCACCCCCCACCATTGCAAAGGTCTGCACAGGCACAGAGTGACTTGGAGGAAGAACAACTTGAGCCTGCCCCAGTAGGCAGAAGGAGGCATGCCCAGTATGCCCAGGCCTTGGCAAAGAGGCAACTCATAGCACATACACTGACATGGTAGGAACCCAGGGAATGACACCGCTCTCTGACTCACACATACAGCAACAAGGATGCCAAACATGACACTACCTGTGCTTAATCATGTATAGGGAGTGTACTATGTCCATCCGACATAGTCAGTCCACCAGCACCATCCACAATACTGGCAAAGCCACAAGGTAAGTCACTGTCCCTATCAATTGCTGAATGGAGTAGTATGTTTTATTACTTGTATCTATGGTATAGATGTGAGCATGCAAGGGAATTGGGTGGCTGAATGGGATGCCAACAGATAGTAGACACCTATGGTGGCAGAATGAAATCTGTAACAAATACTGGTGTCACCACTGTAGCCAGTACTAGACTAGGTGTCAAAACCCATTGCAGAAAATGTGGTGGGCCAAATGTGTGTCCATAGGACACACACATGCCAGTCAGGGAGGCTCACTTACCCAACAACAGTCTCAGCCAGCAGGACAGGTGTAGACAAACACATAGAAAGGCTGTGCTAAGGCCTCTGATTGATGGCTATGGAGAACAGCCACCCTCCAGACATACAAACACAGACAACAGGTCAGGCAGTGGGATGTTAGTTCTGAAGGGTAAGAAGTCTGAAACTGAAATGTAGGTCAATATAACCTAAGTACTGTAGTACACTGATATGCCTCTAGTCTACATGATAGGTCAGAATAGAGAATGAAATGGGGTACCTGAAATACCAGTACAGTCATAGCAAATGTGTACAGTTGTCAGGTGTGCCCCCCCCACAATCCTATGTAGAAATGTAGTAACATGTATGAGCTGGCCAAAGTAGCAGCATAGATTTTAGCATGTGTACAATATGCAGGGCTGTGTGTGCTAGGTTGGTGTGTGTTATATATTGTGTGAGAGTGGTCAGCATGTAGGCATGGTGAGGTTTGTCCTGGTGGCTATTGGTCAGTACTGCCGATGGCAGGGCCAAGTTCTCACAACTGCAGTGCCAAACACAGTGCATCCCAGGTAGACACATTCCAGCAGTAAGCCATAGTAATTGTTTGGATGTAATATCTGTCACCATCTGAAATATGGACAAGGCATGAATGTGGGCCCAGACAAACAAACAGTACACAAGTGGAAGTACCCCAGACAGACAGTGTATAAAATGTTACTATCAAATGAACACACATTTGGAATTGTACATACAGGTTAGCAGCACATTAATTGGGTTTGTAGTATGGAATACCAATGTCGTCTGGCCACAAAGGTCACAGGTATGAAGTATTGAGAAACTGCTGATGTCCCTGCCCAAGCCAGCATAAGTGGAATGCCCCAAATATATCTGTGAGTCAGATGCAAGTAGCATCCATAGCATACATGCACCCATCTCACCCCACTATCACCCACAGGAACCCCACAGGTCTTATCCCTGCTGTTGGAATGAATGCAATATGACCCCCACCTCCATATGGAAATAGCCACAGAATGCAGCATGCTGAAGAGCTGTCCCATGCAGGTGTGTCTCTAGCTGTAAGCAGCACCCTACCAGCATCCACACCACTGGATCAATAATGACAGAAACTATTGACATTAACACCTTGCACATCTACCCTGTCACCCCAGGGGAATATAGTGGCTTGCAGTCTGGGACTGTAGGAGTGGCACAATACAACGGCCTGCTACAGATGACCTGCATCACTACCAAATGCCCTACAGTCCTCTGTCAAAGGCCTGTGTCTCACCCATACTGCCAATGTATGTTATGTTATGGACTCCCAAATAACAACATAACACAGTCCACAGAACCCAAATGCAAGGCCGTGTTGACAAATCCCAGTAACATGTCCACCATATCCTCCTGCATAAACTGTGGACCAACACCAAATTATTGCTGGGATGAAGTGATAATTATAGGGAACTTATCAGATAATGTTAACATAATGTTTAAAAACAAATTAAGATACTGCTACAAAAAACAAAAACAGTACCAACAAGCCAAGGAACACTAGTAAATTAGCGTTCTTTATTTTAACGTTCTTTATTTGATGATAAGCGTTTTCGCCTCCGCTATGCAGAAGCTTCCTCAGAAAAGCAACAAGGAAAAGCAAAAAGCGCCAATTTTAAAACAATAATGGCATGATGTCACTTCCTTGGATACAATGTAACCAAGTTACTTAACAAGAAAAAATGTTCGCTTTTATGAAAAATACCGATAGTATACAAGTTACTAATTATAATAAATAAAACTTTAAAACATTTAAAATATATAAAAATATATAAAAAAGCACATGTCTTTCATTAATATAATAAATGAGATTACACTAAAGCACTACTTCCATGAGCCATAAGTACCAATTCAAAGTAAACATTCCTACAGTTATCTATATCATCTCATATAACTTTTGTATCTTAAAACAGAAGAAATGTTACAATACTCGTTTAAACCAGGATATGAATAAGCGTCCAAGCCAATTTGCCACTCTAGCTCCCTAATCTCTAAAAACAAGGACTGGGGGCCACCTCTAACCCCCGTAGTAACATGTTCAATCCCCATAAATTGGAAACTGTGCCCCATGTTGTTCAAAATATGTTTAGATAGGGCATTGTCAGTTTTTTTATTTTTTATGGCATAGCAATGTTGATAGATTCGATCACTAAGCTTACGGTCAGTTTTCCCTATGTAGAAACAAGGGCAACAGACACAAAAGGCAGCATACACAACAGATTTTGTATTGCAATTAATTTTAGAATTAATAGTGTATTTCCTATCCCTAATGGTAAAGGAACTGCCTAGTTTTAAAAATTTGCATCTGTTACAGAATCCACAAGGTGCTGTACCGACCTGCCTACAAAACTGAGGAGGTGACTTACATCTTTGCAGTAATTCCTTCAGGTTATTCGCTCTTCTATAAACAACAGAGGGATATAACCCCAATTTTTGAAGTAATATGGGATTATTATAAATAAAATACCAATTCTTTTTAATAATAGCCCATAGGTCGCCTGCATGTCTAGAGTATGTCATAATAAAACTGACCGTAAAGTCAACTACCGGTGGGGTAGCAATGATGTTCAAACTAGCCCCCAGGCCTTCATCCAGTACATCCCCAGTTGGTATATCCACTAAAAATTCACTTACCATTTCTCTACAACCGAAATTGAATATCTAGATGTGAGGTTGGTCAAGGATTTGGTCAATAACCGGTTCCTGTCATGTATTCACAGGAAACCAACTTATTGTAATGCCTTCCTACATTATTTTAGTAACCATCCGCCTAAACAAAAAAGATCAATTGTCAAAGGACAATTGGTCGGAGCTGTGCGTATGTGTAGTACACTTGAAGCTTTCAACTTAGAGTGTGCTTTTCTTAAAGACATGTTCTTTAATAGGGGTTACCCTGTTTGGCTGATAGACGACTTGATTGAGGAAGTTACTCTGAAAAGAGAAAATGGTTTTTATAAACCACTACTCTCAAATAATGGATATGGACTCACCCAATTAGAGGATATACCAACTGGGGATGTACTGGATGAAGGCCTGGGGGCTAGTTTGAACATCATTGCTACCCCACCGGTAGTTGACTTTACGGTCAGTTTTATTATGACATACTCTAGACATGCAGGCGACCTATGGGCTATTATTAAAAAGAATTGGTATTTTATTTATAATAATCCCATATTACTTCAAAAATTGGGGTTATATCCCTCTGTTGTTTATAGAAGAGTGAATAACCTGAAGGAATTACTGCAAAGATGTAAGTCACCTCCTCAGTTTAGTAGGCAGGTCGGTACAGCACCTTGTGGATTCTGTAACAGATGCAAATTTTTAAAACTAGGCAGTTCCTTTACCATTAGGGATAGGAAATACACTATTAATTCTAAAATTAATTGCAATACAAAATCTGTTGTGTATGCTGCCTTTTGTGTCTGTTGCCCTTGTTTCTACATAGGGAAAACTGACCGTAAGCTTAGTGATCGAATCTATCAACATTTCTATGCCATAAAAAATAAAAAAACTGACAATGCCCTATCTAAACATATTTTGAACAACATGGGGCACAGTTTCCAATTTATGGGGATTGAACATGTTACTATGGGGGTTAGAGGTGGCCCCCAGTCCTTGTTTTTAGAGATTAGGGAGCTAGAGTGGCAAATTGGCTTGGACGCTTATTCATATCCTGGTTTAAACGAGTATTGTAACATTTCTTCTGTTTTAAGATACAAAAGTTATATGAGATGATATAGATAATTGTAGGAATGTTTACTTTGAATTGGTACTTATGGCTCATGGAAGTAGTGCTTTAGTGTAATCGCATTTATTATATTAATGAAAGACATGTGCTTTTTAATATATTTTTATATATTTTAAATGTTTTAAAGTTTTATTTATTATAATTAGTAACTTGTATACTATCGGTATTTTTCATAAAAGCGAACATTTTTTCTTGTTAAGTAACTTGGTTACATTGTATCCAAGGAAGTGACATCATGCCATTATTGTTTTAAAATTGGCGCTTTTTGCTTTTCCTTGTTGCTTTTCTGAGGAAGCTTCTGCATAGCGGAGGCGAAAACGCTTATCATCAAATAAAGAACGTTAAAATAAAGAACGCTAATTTACTAGTGTTCCTTGGCTCGTTGGTACTGTTTTTGTTTAACATAATGTTTGGAAGAGGATAGAATAACAGAGGGGGGTAGGAGCACGGATGCCATGGAGTGTGTGAAGTCTGAAACTCAGCTGTGTGCACATACTATCCCTGCCTACAAACACAGGAATGGGTGGCTGCAAACCTGATTGTAAACCACAATGTGAAGGGGTAATGACCACAAATATGCCCCCTGCCTCTGGTAACCTGTGTGAATCTGTACAGCTGTGAGGTATGGCCACAGCAGGATATGGCTATACTGTCACATTGATGGATGTACAAGCATGGGATCCTCAGCCACCACTGTACCAAGGTGCTGGACCATTTACACAGACCCATCAGCAAGTGTCTGCAGCTTCCCCTCCAGAATGGCATTATTGTGCAAGAATATATAGGCTGAAGACCATAATACTGGACACAGCTTCATTCACCCTGTGTTACCCAGGAAATTACTGCTAGCAAATATGTATACCTGACAGTAGTTGATTACATAAAACATCACAGTGTAAAACAGTACATATGTCTGAATATCTCTGCTAACACCAAAACCATGTAGCAGAAACAGCACAGACACAATTACCTACAATAATCCACTATCCTTTGTCCATTTTGACCCCATATTGTCAACCAATCTACAGATATCCCGCAGAAGCAGGATGCTAGCTGTAGGTGTAGAACACAAAAGCCTGCACTGGAGTACAACCTACCTGGAATGGATTCACATATTCAATACAGACGGTCATACTGGGCATGCTCCCACACTTAGAGAAACAGAGCCATGTCTGACAACAAAATACTGAAAGGTCATACTGGGCATGCTCCCACACTTAGAAATCAAGCCCATGTCTGGCAACAACAGTGGACTATACATATCTGACAGTCACAGATGTTTGTGCACACACTCCATATTGCACACCGGTCATGCTTTGCACACACATTGGATAGGAATACACACACATATATCCAAGGACAACACACTATAATAGGCCAAACTTACACATACATAGATGTGTGGAAGAGTGACAGACAGTGACAAAGAACCTCCCATCATGAGGCCTGTCCCACCCAGCACACATTCAATTGGCTAAAACCATATGATGTGCAAATGTCAATCACTGTAGACATTTGTCTCTGGTATCCCTCAGCACTATAGTGTCTGTGGTGCTTGTGATAACTGTGTAACATGACTGTACAAGTCAGTATTAATCTAGCAGTTGTATACACGTACCTGTGAAATATAAACCTGTGTGTGCCTGAGTGTTGTGTGTCTGCTTCCAAATGAATGGTTTATGGCCCATGCACACACACTGCACTCCCCATTGCCCTACTTTGGCAAGCCTGCTGATGACATTCACCTTGAAATACACCTTCGGTGAAGGAGTAGCCATATAAGTTCTGTAGTTTGTGCTATAACTTCTTAATGCTATAGTGTAATGTACTAGTTAGGTAGGAGTTCTAATCCCAGACATGGTAACTGTGTATATGTGGGTAGGGATCAATGCTTTTTTGGCCATTCACAGTCACTACACTCCCCATTGCCCTACTTTGGCAAGCCTGCTGATGCCATTCACCTTGAAATACACCTTTGGGGAAGGAGTGGTGCAGTAAGCTCTGTGTTGCATCATGTAACTGTGTAATGCTGTAGTGTGATGTACTAGTTAGATAGGGGTTCTATTCCCAGATATGGCAACTGTAAAACTTTGTGTGTGTGTTTGTCTGTGTAGGGATCAATGCTTTTGAGGCCATTCACACTCTACAATTTCAGTTGCTCTACTTTGGCAGGGCTGCTGATGTCATTCACTCTGAAATACACCTTTGGGCACTGAATAGCCCAGTAAGCTTTGTGGCACATCCTATAACTGTGTAATGCTGTAGTGTGATGTACTAGTTAGGTAGGAGTTGTCTTCCCATACATGTCAACTGTAAAACTTTGTCTGTATAGGGATCAATGCTTTTGAGGCCATTCACACTCACTACAATATCCATTGCCCTGCTTTGGCAAGGCTGCTGATGTCATTCACTTTGAAATACACCTTTGGGGAAGGAGTAAACATCATGGCACATGCTATAACTGCGTAATGCTGTTGTGTGATGTACTAGTAGGTAGGGGTTCTATTCCCCAACATGGCAACTGTAAAACTTTGTGTGTGTGTGTGTGTGTGTTTGTTTGTGTAGGGATCAATGCTTTTGAGCTCCTGACAAAAGATTCATGCACGCAGGACAACGTGCACGGCCCCAACCAACCAGTAAAAATCCAAAAGAACGAGCCAGCACGTAAGAATCGCTCATAGACAAAAATATGTTTATTTAACAAACATACTGCATATAATGGCAATACACCATTATAAAAGCAAACCGGTTTCAGCTATCATAAAGCCTTTATCAATGCTACATGTTGAAACAGTTAAAGAACTCTCCACTACATAAGTACCATATTTATAGTACCCATTTAAAGGGGCATGCACCATAATTTAAAGGACACTTACCATTTTGAGATACAGAAAAAATATATAGAAAAAACAACAACTCTGAGACAGACAAAATATATAACAATATAATACATATAAATAATAAATAAGGAAAAGAATAATATCCTTCCCAACATATCCCAGTTGTTGTTTTAATAAATCATGATAAGTATGACTTAGTATTATGTAAGGAAAACCTTATAGTACATATGGAAAATATCCACTAAAATGTATCCTGTATTTAAATTTATTTATTTCAATAAATCATAATAAGTATGACTTAATATTATATAAGGAAAACCTTATGGTGCATATGGAAAATATCCACTGAGATATATCCTGTATTAATGTTCATGAAACAAACATTGGTATAATCATAAATTATAAACTATTCCAAAGTATTTAATCCAGGTCTAAATAAACCACCCAATTTTATTATCCACATGTTTTCCATTTGATTAAGTTTCTGATGCCATCCAGCTTTGAAACCCCTGTGTAATGTTATCCTATCTATAATTACAAATTTGAAAACTGCAGATGGATGCTCTATGGTATGTTTAAAGAGGGCATTAGCAACACGTTTATTTTTAATTGCACTTAGATGTTCCCCTATTCTGAATTTCACCGGCCTGGACGTCTGTCCAACATAAAATGCAGAACAGGTGCAGGTTGCCAGGTAAACAGCCCAATCCATGCTGCAATTAGCAAAAATCCTAATCTCAAAAATTCTAGGGGTGTTTTTGCTAGTAAATTCTCTAGTTTTAGTTAAATGTTGGCAGGCCGTACAATGACCACAAGGATAGCAGCCCATTAGTATCTCCCCAGATAAAGTCCTTTGTTGTGGAAGACTTGGAATATATCTTTTGTAGTGCGTGAAATATGAATTCATATTTCTTCCCCGTCGATAGGAAAATTGACATTGATCAGGCAACACACTACTCAAAATGTCATGTGACAAAAGAATTCCCCAGTGTTGATTAATGATGTCCCTGAAACGGTTGGTATTAGTACCATAAGTTGTTACTAGCCGTAAGGGTTGCTTGATTTTCTGCCTCTTGGAATCCTTGTCATCTGATTTGTAACACAATAACTCCTGGCGTGTTAGCCTGTTAGTTTGTTCCACAACATTGGAAAGAAGTTGAGAATTATAACCCCGTTGGGAAAACCTGTGAGATAAATCAAGACTGGAATCAAGATATTCCTGATCAGATGAACAGATCCGTCTAATTCTCATAAATTGAGATTTTGGAATACTGCGGATGATGTGGCATGGATGGGAACTGTTAGCATGTAATATTGTATTGTATTTCGGGAATTTTCTATAAATAGTGGTAGCCAAAGTATTATCTGTAAGTCTTGCCACCTTAACATCCAGAAATACAATATTAGAATGTTCTATGTTGACAGTGAACCTGATGCCAAAAGAATTGTTATTCAGGTAATCCACAAACTGGATTAACCCCTCCCTATTACCACGCCACACCATCCAGCAATCGTCTAGGTATCTGCGCCAGATGTCCAGATAATGTAAAAATGAATTGTGCTGAGCATCATATATATACTTGGCCTCATAATACCCCATGAACAAATCTGCATAAATAGGTGCGAAGGAAGCACCCATCGCAGTTCCTTTAATTTGCCAATAAGCCTTTCCTTGATAGTAAAAGATATTCTTACGCAACACCATTTCAGTTAGTTTGATCAAGAAATTGTTGAAGCCCATGGAATAAAGGTTAGATTTATATAACCAATAGGAAACCGCCAGAATTCCCAGGTCGTGTGGAATGCTTGTATAAAGTGAAGCCACATCTAATGTGCAAAGCAACCAATGGGATTCCAATTGAGAGTCATTGATAATATTAAGAAATTCGGTAGTGTCTTTGATGCGGGACCTAATACAAATCAGCAGTGGCTTCAGATAGAATGTGAGAAATGCTGACAATGGTTCCGTTAAGGAACCCCTACCTGAAACAATAAGTCTACCCGGAGGGTGTAATGGATCTTTATGTATTTTGGGTAACATGTATAAATATTGAGGAATAGGTTCCTCTACTTTAAGTTGTGTACCTACCTGCTGTGTAATAATGCCCTGTTGAACAGACATATGCAAAAATGAATCAATTTCTCTCTTGAAAGAAGGAGTGGGATCAATACTTAATTCCATATAAAAGCTGGAATCTGCTAGTTGACGCAAAGCTTCCTGATTATATGTGGAATAATCCAAAATCACAACAGCTCCCCCTTTGTCTGCCATAGTTATTACTATATTGTGATTATCCCTAAGTTCCAACAAAGCTTGCCTTTCTGCTGCAGTAAGATTATTGTTAGTTATTTATTTATTTATTTATTGCAGTTGGTTTACCAGGATAGTCCATTGGGCCACGAAGAACCCGTTTTCAATGGAGTCCTGGGGAGAAAAGCTCCAAAAAAGAATAAATGTACATTAACATTTGACAATAAATTCTAGGTACATTGTAGTAAAAGAACATAAGCAAAATATTAAAAGTTTGTTACAATTAGATAGTAACAGTCTTGGTATATGCTATAGAATCAACAAAACACAAACATAGAAGAAGATTTATAAGCAAACATGGAAGATGAAAACAGTAGGTTATGTTAATTAAAGGGGATGTAGTAGAGTAGTTATATAGTGGAGTAGGTTATGAGGGGTGGGTGCATGAGCACTCCCATATAGATGCTAGGTGTGAGAAAAGAGATTTCTTGAAGGTGGAGTGATTAGTGGTAGTGCGGATGTTAGGTGGAAGAGAGTTCCAGAGGCGAGCGAGGCTGAAGGAAAGAAGGTTTTTGCCTGGGGGATGAGTGGGTTTGTGCACTTCTAGTAGATTCTGATTATTGGACCTTAGGACTCTGTTTGGTAGGTGCATTTTGAGGGCAGAAGAAAGGGAGGGACAGTTGGAGGGTTTAGAATCAGCTTGTGGGCTAGAGTTAGTTGAGTGTAAGTGAGATAGTTGGGAAGTTCTAGCCATTTTAGTTTTTGGAGGAGATACAGTGGTGGGTGGAAGACCTATGAGAGGTGGCAAATTTAGCAATTTTGTTATAACAGGAGGAGAGCTGTTTTTAAAGAGGATTGAAGATTTGTAAGTAGAGGGGCACCATAGAGAAGGGAGGGATAAGAAAGGAAGTAGCTAGAGTGGTTTTAGTGGTGGATGTAAGATAGGCATTTTGTCTATACAGCATGCCAAGTTTTTGATGTGTTTTTTGATGTTTTTGGAGGTGGGAATTAAATTTTAGCTGGTTGTCGATCTGGACCCCGAGTAGTTTGGTGTCTGACACTATTTCGAGAGGTAGGTTATTTTGACTGGTAACTGAGAATGAGTTTATGTTGGGGGGAGTGAGTTTAGAGGGAGTGAATAACATTAATTTGGTCTTGGTGGCATTGAGAGCAAGATGATTTCTTAGCATCCATTGCTCTGTGGAGGAAAAGGCATCTTGAGTAAGTTTTTGTAGTGTGGGGATAGAAGAGGCAGAGCAGATGATAGTAGAGTCATCTGCATATTGGATGATGCTCGAGAGGGGGATAGATTTGTAGAAGTCATTGATAAAGATATTGAAGAGTAGAGGACCCAGTATGGAGCCTTGTGGAACTCCAGTAGGGGTATTTAGGTAAGAGGAAGTTGCTAGTTGGCTCATACAAATTAGAATAATGTAGCTCTTTCATTATGCATTCCCTGAAAATGGAAACATGTTTGTTCATGGGGGGAACAAAATCTGATTTCCCAAATCTAAAGTCAGATGACCTTTGAGTGTTATCACAGTCTGCAAAAAATATCTTAAGGTTAAGTAATCTACAAAATTCATCCACTTCCTGTAATAATTGATTTTCAGAGACCAATGAAGTAGGTACAAAGGTTAATCCTTTATTCAGAAGTTGTATGTGTACAGAAGAAAGTTCAAAAGATGAAATGTTATGAATGTTATTGTTTACTTCACCATTTGTTGCAATAGGGATTGTAAAGTTAGATTGCTGGAACCTGGCTCTGTGTTTCCTGCCCCCCCCGCCTCCTACCCCTAGCTCTAAAGGGGGTGGCTGTTTTCTTTTGGCAGCTCGGGACACTTGGCGTGAAAAACACTCTCCATCTGTAGCAGAGGAAGTGTCCTCCTCAGAGGTAGCATCAGACGTGACCTTGTGATGTCTCAAAATGGACCTTGGTCTTTTTTTGTTAGTATAAATGTTTTTGGAATCCTGAAATCTAACTGATTTCTGATTAACAAAAGGTTTCCCTTTTTCATAGTCCATAAGATCACGATTAAACTTATTGATTTTTCATTTCATAAGCTGTTTTTCCAATATAGAAAGTTCCTTGGCCAGGTCTGAAACATGCTGTGAGTAAGACACTTCTTGTTTGAATTGTTCTACCTCCCCACACAAAGTTTGAATCTCTATAAGTTGACTTTGTATTGTCCTGTCATAATAACGCAATAAACAATCAACAAAATGCATAGATGATAAGTGTTGTGCTTCTGCCCATTCTTTAGACAATTCACTATCTATGTTAGCCACAAGGGGTTGTATACGGACCCTTAGTCCCCTCGGGGTAATATCTTTGGTTTTGTAGGCTTTAAAAAGTTTCAAGTGCCAAACATTGGTACGTAAGGTCTTCATATGTCTGTTAAGCTTAGAGAACATAATATTACATTGGGATTGACCATCTGGTATTTTATTAGTGGGATCAGGTCCTGATGCAATATTTAGGCCAAAAACCTCTAAGTTATCCTGGTCAGCCGAAAGCCCCCTCAATATATCACTTATATCCATGGCTAAACAATATAGTTAAATAACCAAAAGGTGATATAACCACATAAAATTCCCGAGTGACCATGTATGTGTCCTTTAAATTATGGTGCATGCCCCTTTAAATGGGTACTATAAATATGGTACTTATGTGGTGGTGAGTTCTTTAACTGTTTCAACATGTAGCATTGATAAAGGCTTTATGATAGCCGAAACCGGTTTGCTTTTATAATGGTGTATTGCCATTATATGCAGTATGTTTGTTAAATAAACATATTTTTGTCTATGAGCGATTCTTACGTGCTGGCTCATTCTTTTGGATCAATGCTTTTGAGGCCAGTCACACTCACTAAAATTTCCATTGCCCTACTTTGGCAGGGCTGCTGATGTCATTCGCTTTGAAATACATCTTTGGGGGAAAAGTAGCCCAGTAAGCGCTGGGGTGTGTCTTATAGCTGTGTAATGCTGTAGTGTGATGTACTAGTTAGGTAGGAGTTCAGTTCCCAGACATGGCAACAGTAAAACTTTGTGTGTGTTTGTCTGTGTAGGGATTAATGCTTTTGAGGCCATTCACACTCACTACAATACCCATTGCCCTACTTTGGCAGGGCTGCTGATGTCATTCACTTTGAAATACACCTTTGCAGAAGGAGTAGCCCAGTAAGCTCAGTGGCATGTGCTCTAACTGTGTAATGTAGTGTGATGTACTAGTTAGGTAGGAGTTCTATTCCCAGATATGGCAACTGTAAAACTTTATGTGTGTGTTTGTCTGTGTAGGGATCAATGCTGTTGAGGCCATTCACACTCACTACAATTTCCATTGCCCTACATTGGCAGTGCTGCTGATGTCGTTCACTTTGAAATACACCTTTGGGGAAGGAGTTACCCAGTAAACTCCATGGTGCATACTATAACTGCGTAATGCTGTAGTGTAATGTACTAGTTAGGTAGGAGTTCTAATCCCAGACATGGCAACTGTGAAAAGTTGTGTTTGTGTAGGGATCAATGCTTTTGTGGTCATTCACAGTCACTAGGCAGTCCTAAAAAGGGAGCACATTGATATCTGTGCAGTAACAGAGACCTGATCCAAGGCTCCAGACAGCACCCCTGTATTACCAGGTACAGCTTTTACCACACCTGTTGGCCACCAAACCTGGACCAAAACACTAAAGGTGGAAGAATGTCCATATTCACTAAGGATATTCACACCACCAGGCTACTTGCTCAAAAGAATGCATCTGAAATACTCTCAGTGCAACTAACACTAGGTAAGACTGCAATCCAAATTGTATAGCTTGTTATAGATCCCACAACATTCCCACTACACCTTTCTAAACATACTGGAAAATATTATGATACAACCAAACACCCTAATACTGGGAGACTTACATGATCTGGCCATTAACTGGGAAAACTACTTGTGTACCAACACGTGTGCCCACTGGTTCTTGAAAGTCATAATTCCCAATGCCCTGGATCAAGTAACTCATAGTCCCACCAGGGGCTCCAATATCCTAGACCTGGTCATTACCAACATGGGAAATCAATGCTCCACACCTATGCTCACCCCATTGGTAGTCAGGTCTGCCCATATGCTAATCACCCTTAACATCCACATCTCTCCCCCACACCCCAGTAAGGAAACCTCCATAACACACATCTCCAAAGCCAACTTCATGCTACACATGTCAGATGTGACTAACGTCATGACACCCATGCAGACGGGAACTGAAAGGACACTGTATGAGCACATCCACTTGTGCATGAATCATGCCATCCCAAATAGAACCAAGATGCTCCCCACCAAGAAATGGAAGCCAATGTGGTGGTCCCCTGCCATAAACAAACTGTACAACAAAAGGAAGAAACTGTTGCAGAAAAGAGGGAATTTCCAGGATGCAAAATACTCCCTTGCCAGCCTCAGTAAGAAGCTGAGATCCCTCATAAAATCCTCCTAAGCTAGTTACAAGCATAATATAGCCAAAGATGCCAAAGACAACTGCAAGCCGTTCCATACCTATGTCAGGAATCTAAATGGCAATGTTCAGATCTGTTCTAAGTTACAACAGGATGACATTAAATATACCGATCCCAAGGACATTGCCAAAATCTTGGTAGATTGATTCAGTGCCAACTGCCCCCATGTCCCACCCCCTAAAGGGCCCATCTCAATATTAAAAGATTGCCAGATTCCAGTAATAACAGCCACACAAGTAAAAAACACATTCTCCAGAGCTAAGAAAACAGCATCCATGGGACCAGACAACATCCAGGGCTGTGTACTACATGAACTACAGAATGAACTCGCACCTCACCTACGTGCCATATTTAATCAAAGCCACACCTCAGGCTTCATGCACACTGAGGGGTGCACAGCTACAGTTATCCCAGTCCACAAGGGGGGATCCACCTTGGATCCTGGGAACTACCACCCCCGCAGTATGATGTGCCTGATCTGCAAGACCATGGAATGTATTATCATGGAACTTATAAAAAAAGACACTGGCAACCTGAAAACACTGGACCCTGCCCAGGTTGGGTTTGTGAAGGGTCGATCATGTTTCCTGAACCTGATTGACATCTCTGAATCAGTTGTCAGAGCTGTGGATGAGGGTAAGGCAGTTCACACAGCCTATCTGGACCTCGACAAGGCCTCCGACACCATCCCCCAGTCTGGAATAACAGATAAATGTACTAAGCTGGCAATTTATCCCTACTTCACCCGATGGGTTGCAAACTGCTATACTGACAGAACCCACACAGTAAAAGTAGGTGACTCCATATTCAGCCCCAGACAAGTGACAGTTGGAGGACCTCAGGGTTCAGTCCTGGGACCGCTCTTGTTTGGCATCTACTGCTCTGAAATACAGGCCAACACTAAGGGACTCTGGATAACAAAGGTTGCAGATGACTGCAAACTGGGAGCCAATATTGAATCCCCACATGATGTGCATATTCTACAGAAGGGCCTTACAGAAAGAGATGCTGGTGCCTGAGCCATGGCCTCAAGCTCAATACCAAGAACTGTATAGTTATCCCCTTTGGGAAGGGACATGTACCCATGAAGTTCCACATAGGTGGCAGTACACTAAACACCTAAAGTGTGATAAGAGACTTAGGGACACAGGTAGACAGTGGTCTCACCTTTGATAACCACATCACTACAACAGTCAGGAAATCCACCTATGTGGCACACCTCATCACTAAGGGTTTTTCATCCAGGAAAAAGGAGGCCATTGTCCCACTATAGTCATATCTCAGTAGACCCAGTACAGGCTACAATGCCCCATTTGGTATGTACCTCACAAGACATCTGCAACAACTAGAAAGGGTGCAGATATACCTCACTAAAAGAATCACAAGCCTAAACCAGATACCCTAATGCTGACCATCTGAAAATCATCCAGCTATACTCTGTAACATATCATGTACTCAGAGGCGATCTCTGCTTAACATACAATGCCATGTCAAACCCAGAGCTGCTGGACATGTTACAGTTAAAGAAATCCAAATCCCTCACAGCCGCATGCTGCAGGGATCCAAACCTTGTCATCACAATGAACAAAACATGCTGGAGGGATGTGTTCCTGACCCAGAGTCTCCCCAGACTCTGGAATACACTGCCCATACATGTCAAGCAGAGTGCCTCTTTGGCCCTCTTCAAAAGGAACCTTGACGATTGGATGGGAGATAGGAAATTGACCCCAGGGCTCATGTCACTCACCCTGCTAGACAGGGGTCCAGGGAAGTAAATATTGTGGGAAGACATAGCCAGGGATTTGTCATGGCTAGGCATGTGTAGGCCCTAGGGCCAGTAGCCTAGTACCAACATATGAAACTATGAACCTATGACCTACACTTTCCATTGCCCTACCTTGGCAAGCCTGCTGATGTCATTCACTTTGAAATACACCTTTGGGGAAGGAGTAGCCCAGTAAGCTCTGTGGTGTGTGCTATAACTGCTTATTGTTGTAGTGTGATGTACAAGTTAGGTAGGAGTTCTAATCCCAGACATAGCAACTGTAAAACTTTGTGTGTCTGTGTAGGGATCAATTCTTTTGAGGCCATACACAGTCACTGCAACTTCCATTACCCTACTTTGGCAAGCCTGCTGATGTCATTCACTTTGAAATACACTTTTGGGGAAAGAATAGCTCAGTAAGCTGTGTGGTGCATGTTGTAAATGTGTAATGCTGTAGTGTGATGTACTAGTTAGGTAGGAGTTCTAATCCCAGACATAGCAACTGTAAAACTTTGTGTGTCTGTGTAGGGATCAATGCTTTTGAGGCCATTCACAGTCACTACAACTTCCATTGCCCTACTTTGGCAAGCCTGCTGATGTCATTCACTTTGAAATACACCTTTGGGAAAGGATAACCCAATAAGCTCTGTGGTGCATGCTATAACTGCATAATGCTGTAGTGTGATGTACTAGTTAAGTAGGAGTTCTAATCCTAGACATGGCAACTGTAAAACTGTGTGTGTTTGTCTGTGTAGGGATCAATGCTTTTGAGGCCATTCACAGTCACTACAATTTCCATTGCCCTACCTTTGAAAGCCGGCTGATGTCATTCACTTTGAAATATACTTTTGGGGAAAGAGTAACCCAGTAAGCTCCATCATACTTGCTATAACTGAGTAATTCTGATGTACTAGTTAGGTAGGAGTTCTAGTCCCAGACATGGCAACTGTGAGACTCTGTGTGTGTGTGTGTGTGTGTGTGTGTGTGTGTGTGTGTGTGTGTGTGTGTGTGTGTTTGTCATTAGTATCCTGTGTGGAGGTAGCTGTGAGTGTGTAATAACATAACTCGTTGTGGAACTGGTTTTGCAAATTTCTTATATGGTGGGCCTATTATATGTCACAATGTCCACCTTACAAGGACAACAGATGTCAAACAGCAGAGAGGCTGGTGTAGACAATCCATACCCCTACATGTGACATCATGGATTGGGGAACAATATAGGCAACCCTTGTATTACCCAGAGAACACTCTCCACCCATGTCTCATACACAAACACACTTGGCTAGGCAACAACCACTATGTTGGTAGTTCCCTGCATATTGCCCACAGATAGTAACCATGGTGTGATTGCAGTGGACTACAGAGGACATGGCACCCTGTCCCATCCCTACAATAGGCAAATCATTGCATACAGTGGTCCTTTGCTATGTTCCCCACTGGACACCTGCAACAACTGTAGAGTCAGCAAATGTAACCCACAAAGGAAATACCATGCCTTATACACATGCCCTGTATGGACAGATGCCACTGACACCAGTGAATACCTGTATCATGCTGTCAATGTAGGTGCAGGGTCAACCTGGTTTCCATTGCCAGTTCTCACCACATGAGGTCAGGAATGGCACATCAGATGATAACAATCTGTCCAC
>NC_056751.1:171410139-171447639 GCF_019279795.1 Protopterus annectens
TGATACCACTGTACACACATCCCCTACACTTCCCATCTCTCCATGGACAATAGCCTGGTACACACCTATGAACACCTGCACCAATGCACCCCAGTACTGACAAATGTGTACATGTGCATTACTGAGAATATCAGTGTCTGTGTGTTTGTAGACCTGTAGTTGGGAATACCCTGAGGCCCTTCACACCCACCACACCCCCATTGCCATAGTTAGATGTGGCTGCTGCTGTACCAGACATTACATGTACCTTGTTATGCTCTTCTCCCTAAGGGCTACCTGGGCCTTGCAGTACCAGCACAACACTGTTGTACAAATGGGTTGATAGGCATGGGATACCCACTGAGTTCTGGCAAGTGTGTGTATGTGTGCATGTGTGTATATATGTAGGGTACAGCATTCTGAGGCCACATTCTCCTATTACAATATGCATTGCCACACAGTATTAGGGATAGTGATGTTGCTGACCATAGGAGAGGCATGACAATGCATCACCCTACTATGCCTGTGGCATGTGCATTAGATGCATATCCCTGTAGTAGCACTCTTGGGATGGACAAGGGGTTGTATTGCAGTCCTGGTCAATGTGTGATGGTGGGTATGTCAGAGTGTTATCATGGGTTTCAGTGCATACAATATCCACAGTGGGGTGTGGGTGCTGGGTATACTGTCATTACACCATGGTACCCCCGGTACATGTCCCATGTTCCACTGTATGGGGACCACTGTCACCATCAACCATACAGGTAACTGATAACACTATCCAGCCCAGTTATGCATGTGCTGTGTGCAACCTACCTGTAACACAATGGACACACTGACAAGGTAGTTAGCACTGATAGGCCCAGGTCTCTCAGATGTGTGTCTGACTGTTATGTGTTTGTCAATGTGTATATGATGGTATGTCACACTATGTATTGTCCATAAACAACCATTACATCCCCATTACCATACTGTACATGCCTGGGGATGTTCTTCATGTAACATGTAACCTGGAACACACCTCATCCTAAAAGCTGTGTGGTGTGTGCAATTAAAGCCACACACATCAGTAGCACTACATACCTAGGTAGGGGTCTAGTCCCAGTGTTGCCAAGTAAGAGTGTGTGTGTATGTGGAGGAATCTACTTCAGTTTGCAGAATATACATGTCCCAGGAGGTCATCTGTCCAAGAACTGCCTGGCATATGCTAACATTTCACAGGTATCATCCTGTGGACATACATTCCATCACAACTAGTGTTAGATGTGTAAATGGCCTCTTCCCCACTGTATAGGTGTGCAGCGATACTGGGGTTGGTATATATAGCTGGGTGTGGCTGTTGTGGACACAGCCAACATCATTGCAGTTACTGTTGAGTGTATCCCCCTGCTTAGCTGGCCGTAATACTGTACAGTTCATGTTAACAGGTTAGGTAGTTGTCTATCACACTATCTGTGGTTCTACAGCACCTCTCACCCTCCAAAGGGTAGGGGTGTGCCACCCACACCAGCACACATATGTTTACCAAGTTGAGGATTGCACTACATTGGGGAAGGGGACATATACCCTGCCAGTACCATCATCAATGACATTAAACTAGTGGACTGCTTATTCCCCAATGTGTTGTTGTGCCTATTCTGGCTTGGTGGAATTACATAGGCTACAATGGGTTCCTTGCACAGGTACATACATCCATGTGTACAGTATTCTCTGTGTAGTGCATCAACACCAAAGCCTCTGTGTGTGTTATACACAAACATGTGGTGTGTACCACCCAGTACAACTACCATTGTCCACTGTAGAAGGGCTGCTAACAGCAGCCACCATGCACTCACCTGTATACACCACCCCCAGACCTATCAGCCATGTGGCACAGGCAGTAACTGTTATACAGACCTGTGACATGTGTTCACCTGTACCCAGGATATGGCACAGCCAAGGTGTCACCACAGTGCCATACCCTTGTGAGATATGACAGCAGACCATCCTCCTGCTGACACATGGACACCTACAACACAAACGGATAACATTATGGAGACCACAATCACTCAGTGTTAATAACAGCTATAATGCATCATGGCTGGACAGCTACACTTCCTGACATGTAAGCATTAAACTTTACTGCTGACAACATGTTACACAGCAGTACATTGGTACACCATAGTACAGTCACCGTGTGCATCAGAACCATATTAGCCTGTCCCTGCATCAATGTTATGGATGACAGGGATGTGGCACAGGTATCATCATATGCACAGGGTGTGTTGTTGGTTTGCCAGAGACCTAGGCTGAGCCATACATTTGACACCATGTGTGTGAGTGAGGGTTTTAATTATTGATATGGCCATGGTGATGTGGTGTGTGTAGGTATGGGGTTGCCCTAGCTGTGTTTGTATTGTGTGTGAGTATGCATGCACACAGTTCTGCCATGTGGCTGCCCTATACAGGTGTTTGTTGGACAGCTGCAGACCATACCTGGCAGGGTGTGCAGTTCACTGCCTCCAGCCATGGACATGAGAACTGTGCCTGCCAGGGGTTCCACAGGCATGTCCAGGTACAAGCCATGATATGGTACTCTCCCCTGATGATGACATATGTCCACTGGAACCAGGTCCCTCCTGGGACTGGCCAGGGCCATGTGCATGTGGCCTGCTGTGGTGTGGTGTGGACAGCACCCCCTGCAGTGCTGGGGCTGGTACTGCCACTACAGGAGTGGCTTGGTGTCCTTGCATGTCCATGTTGACCTCCAGCTGTTGGTGTTGCTGGCCTACATCCATGTGGCCATTGCACCACTCCCACCACATGCTTGAGCATGGACAATCCACGGTCATTGAGTCCCACCATCTCACCCCACCATCTATCCATGACCTCTGTATAATAATGGAGGGCACCTGCAAGATCACGGATGTTGTCAGTAACAGCTGAAAGAGTAGCCCTCTGCAGCCTCAGACCCTGTCTGGTGTACCATTCCATATGTGCCTGCACCTCCATGACAGCCTGAAACATGCATCTGGTGGTACCAGATGTGGCACTTCTGCCAGGGGCATGATGACCAGCAGCCCTCCAATGAGCACCCCTGTACATCTGCCTATGTGGTACCCTGCCAGACATCTGGCTATGGCTGCTGTGTCCAGACACACATGCCATAGATACCACACTGTCCTGTGCACTGCCACCAACCACCAACTGTCCCTCTGCTATGGCCACTGGTGATGGGGTATGTATAGGCACTGTGACTGTGTGCAGGGATGGGGTGGATAACAGCGGGATGTCAAACGATGGTGCAGTTTCAGCCTCTGACAACCCTGCCTGTGCCTCAACACACCTATCATCATTTTCAGTGTCTGTATGGACACCAACATCAGATTGCCTGCAGGAGGGACCCTGACCCACCTCGCCACCTGTGAGGGGAAAACAAGAAATGCACTTTAAGACCTGTACATCATTGCTTAACAGTACACACACACACACACACACACACACACACACACACACACACACACACACACACACACACACACACACACACACACACACACCCTGACATTCCACCATAATACTTACCTGTCCCTGAGTTTACAGACTGTCCCTAGTTTATTCTCTTAAGTTCCCCATCCTGCATCAGTCTTGGAAACTTACAGTCATTAATACCAATCATTAATGTATCATTCTTCTAATTGCCTAGACAAGTGATCACAAAACATGACCTGTTACTCCATTACCTCTTTGACTTGATTGGAGTCATTTTTTCAAAGACTCACTGCTGTCATCCAGTGTTCACCCTGGGTTTGTCCAGACATCTTGAGCATGGCCCCCATATGTTAGGGGCTACTACAGTCACTCAATAATGTCATGCACTGGAGTGTCATATGTAACTATTGTTCAGTAGATGCAAGATCTGTTGCTCTATTAACTTATTATGTGGACTACAGTAATATTTGGAAACACTCTCTGGTGTTGTCTAGTAATTCCCCAATGCATCTGTAGTGCTGCATACATGGGTATTCTTTCACCTTTCTGCTGATTGCAATTATAACAGTATCCCTGGTGTCTAGTTTCCCTCCCAATGCATGTTCCATGCTACAGACCTTATTATACTATCAGCTGTCCTGAGATTACATGTCAGACAAGTATTCCTGGTGTCTCATGTGTCTGTCCATGTCCATGTACTGCACAATTTCAAAGGGAAGTTGAGAGGTATGAACAACCCCACAATCACACATGTGCATACATGGACACACACACAAACACACACACACATACACACACACATCCTACATACATCAACCCCCCTCCACTCCACCAGATTGCACTTACAGACAAAATAACCCCCCCACACACACACACACACTTACAGGTGAGGTTGCATGAAGATATTACACACAGACCTCCCATTACCCATCTGTCAACATGCATGACATATGGCACTCAACAGCATGCAGTGCAGCTATAGTCAATCCATGCTAGCAACATTATACATGTGTGTGATGCATGGGTTGTGTTAGTAGGTGATGCCCCTTCCCTTGGAACACACTGCACCCATGTACACAGTATTGCTGTGCACCTGTTCAGCACCCTGGCATGTACTGTGCACCATACCTCACAGGTGTACACACCATTGCTGAATGTGTATTACTGTGTCAGTTATGTCTGCTCTGCTGCTCACAGCCCCTATGTGTTTGTCTGACACATACCTGGGATGATATGTGGACAGATGTCATTTGTGAATGCCTGATGTCTGATTTACAGATCTCATCATCAGCGGTGCATGTATGGCCAATATGATACAATTACACTGACAACCTTCAAACCTTACCATGGCTATGGGGAGTGTACACACCCTTATTGATATGATGCCCTCTTCCTTGATATGCCATGGGACCACATTACTGCATATGTTAACATTACATGAACCTGATATGTGACATATGACCTGTACAATCAAATGCAGTGTCAAACAAATGTGTTAGTTGTGCAGATGCTGATTGAGATGCATACACTTTGTGGGTGCATATGTGTGCACACCCTTATCATGATGGTTTGTTGCACCTACTGTTATGTGTACTACAGCAGTCACTATTCCTGGCAGGGGTATACTAGCATGGGCCATCTGCATTTGCCAGTATTTGGTCAGTCTGCCCTACACATGTCCCCAACTCTGCATGATTGCAAGGTCAACTCATGTGCACATCCCTTGGAGTTCACACACTGCCGTCACTATTGCTGTGGAGTCAGGGTTATGTCTGCCACAGTTCCTGACCCTGACTGTGTGCAGATACAGCCATTCATAGCATCCTTTGGATCTCTGCTTCAGTGCACTGTTGTGTCATGATGACACCCCCTCCCCACCCTCAGCCTTTTTGCAGATGCTTGACAACTATGGCCTACACATGTGTGTCATTTTGCAGTGTCCCAAACACTGAACACCATGTGTACCAGCCTAGTCCCAGCTAATGAATGGCAAACATACAGGTGTACACTGGCACTGGCAAGGTACAGATGGGGATGGTGGGCCTGAGGTGGGGTGAGGTGTTGGTTGTGCAGCACATGTATCTTACTTGATACTGTCTGTAGGTTTTCAACATGGTCTTGGTACACCAGTACACATTGCAACGCATGCCTTTTGGGGACCTTTTCTGTTATGCATACACTACCTGTAGAGAGGCCTGGCTGATGTTTCCTGTGGTACAACTGTCCCATCTGATTACCCTAACCCATGGGCCACATGTATGCAGAGTCCAGGCAATTGCTGACATGGGTACTGCACAGCTAGTACTTGCTAGACATTCCTGCAACTTCCTCAGTGTTGTGGCATGTTACTAGGCAGCCTGCATGACTGGTTTGCTACATGTGACATCATCTGTCTTGGATGGCCATCTGTTTATTTTCTACATTAATCCTGTCCCATACATCCTCGCCACATACATGACTGTCTGCACTGTTTGCCATGGTATATGCAATGGTGAGGTATGGCTACATGTCCAACTCCTGGGTGCTACCTGTTGGGTATGGGGTCCATGCCATGGCATGTAAGATGTGTGCAAGCCACGGCTGCCTCTGTTGCAGGTAAGTGGGCACATTTGATGGCCAAATGTCTTGGACAGCAGACCATTTCTTGGTGTGACATTGGGGACCTGTACTTGCTGGAAGGTCCATACTCATGAAGAATGCATGCTGTCAGTACCTCAACAGCTGCTTCCACTATATTTTATCTGGAGTGTATGCACACATATGCTTCCAGTGTTTGTGAAGGTATGTATTCCCCATATTTGCTGTCCTAACATATGATTCCATATTACACACTCATTGCTCATGTTAGGACCACATTGCAGGTTGTAAGGGTTGTGGACTGCAGTATTGTGATATGCTGTAGTGTAGATCTGTAACAGTTGCCATTGTAATACTGGTATATACACTGTTGTAGCACTGTATAAGGGTGATGTTTCAGACATGTCCCTACTGTAGGCCATTTGTCCCACCATTATGTTCATCTCTGTGCACACATTTTGCAATGACAGGATGTTAGTTATATTGCAGGAGTCTGACATACCCTTCAGATACACCATCATGGTGACCACTGTGATGCAGTGCAGTTAACAGCAACAATACATGAACATGTACAGCATGCATTATGGGTAGGTGTGTTAAATGTGTGCATGGAATATACCATGGCCATAACATGACCGGTGTATTGGCAAACCTGAACAAACACCATACTCACCAGCTACAGGCTGCTGCCCTGGAGGTATACCAGAGGGACCTACATAAGTGTGTGAGAGATGTGATGTCAGTAGCCACAGCTGTGGCATTGGTACAGGGGGGTGCAGCATTACAGTACATCAACAGTATAAGCCCACAATACTACAGATTATGCACATCTGTTTATTACTACTACTCAGCAACAGACTATATATATATTTCATCTCACATATGCATGATCTAACTGTACAGATGTGGTTGGATATGCAACAGTGTTCTACTGATGTGCCCTGTGGCCTTATCTGAACACTCCTCTGCCATTGTGTGGGTAGCACCTACCTCCAATATACTCTCCGCCAGGTGTTGTGTGTGCAGGTGGGCAAGTACCCCGAGGCTGGCAAGGAGTTCCTCAACATGTGTCAGGGGGGCTGGATGGCATGACTCCCCCCTGTTGCAAGCTGGTCCCCCTGACTGCAGCAGCATGCCGATGGGCATGGCGAAGTAGATTGGTGCATCAATGTCGGACCTGCTCATAACTGTGGTTATGCAGGCCAACATTGTTTACCCTGTGGACAAGATCGTTCTACAGGGTGGTCCGCTCCTGCAGATCATGAGCTGTTTGGCTGAACAACATATGGTGGTGCTCACCAGGTGTGAGATGATGACATCATTCTCCTCCGCTGTAAAAATTGGCAAGCGCTCCCTCAACATATTGCCTGAAAGACATAAAAATGGAAACAGGTCTGAGGACCTCATACTGCAAGGTTATCATAGTTGTTAATACACATCTCTATCTCCCCCCACCATATCTGCAACAACAATCTGATCACACAACTCAACAGGTATGTCTACAGAATACCTACCATTGGGACATATATCGTATTGTACAACACTTTGTGCTATGTGTTTGTAGTCATGTTCCCTGTGGGGACACTATCATTGGTGGCCTGTTACAGACAATGTCACCTGCATGCCATTGTAAGGGCCACTATGGTTCCATATATGCATGTGTTCTGTTTGCTATGTGACTGCTGCACATCTGTTGTTTTGTGTTAATGGGGATATCTATGCATGCTGTTGGACATGATCCAGGAATGTGTGGACTATTACTACCCACATATGTTCTATAACAGTGACACAATAGCATGTTTGAGGAACAGTTGCCAGCAGAACCACCTCTCCCACCTCATCTGGCCATGTTATCATGCCACATCACATGTGGGGCTCACCCTTGGGCCTCCTCATCTACTGGTCCTGCACTACCTTCAGGTGGAACCACCTCAGGGAATGGTGTTCATCCCCCCCTGGGAGCACACACAGACAGGATCCTGTCACCCGAAGTCAGGTCCAGGGTCTGGTGCATAGGGAGCTCCACAGAGACTTGGGGATGTGCTACAGCACCTTGAGGCCCTCAGTACACACTCACAGGGTCTGCATGCTCCTCCTACTCAGGCCCCAGCCCAGGCACCTTCAGGGCCATGAAGCTGATGTTGTGACTGCCAATAGGTGGAGACCTTGGTCCCATTGTTTCCATGTGGGGGCTTATGGGCTTTCACATCGCAGATGACACTCCCCATCCAGGGTATTTACCCAAACACGTGTCATATACTACCCCTGTATGCTGTCTTCTCTATCTTCCAACCCAACCTACCTCCACAAATATACCAGCTATCCTTTCCCAAATTACCAATCCCACCTTCACAAACAGGGGCAATGTGTTCCCAACATGGGATTCACACCTGAAATAACCATACATTTTGCACACACTTACTGTTGTATATATATATATATATATATATATATATATATATATATATATATATATATATGTGTGTATTGATATGTGTGATGTTCCCTCACACATATCATGCAGCACTGTCATTCAACAGTAGGGGACATGTATTTATATACATATATGTGTGTGTGTGTGTGTGTGTGTGTGTGTGTTTGTATATATGTAGACATACACAGATATATATATGTGTGTAGATATATATTGAGTTGTGTATATATATATATATATATATATATATATATATATATATATATATATATATATATATATATATATATATATATATATATATATATATATATATATCTGTAGACATAATACATGTGTGTGTGTGTGTGTGTATATATATATATATATATATATATATATATATATATATATATATATATATATATATATCTGGTGCATTCAATTCAGACATCAGGTCCACACTCTGTAACTCTCCTTCTGCACAGCTGCACTGTTCTGCCTTGCTACAACACAGACAGGTGCTACATGTGGACACAGCCTAACATTAGGGTGATATATATATAGGGACAAATTTCAGGTAAGCCTATTACACAGCTATGGCATTTCTCCATGCTACATTACATGTTAACATGACTGTCCTGCAAGTGGTGGGCTCTGGAACCCACATGTCCATCATAAGGGCATTACTTCCACCACCAGCTATTGGCCACACTAATATACATGTCTTGCATTACACAACACACACTATGATGGCTTACATCTGATGGCACATATAAATTATTCCACATAATCTATCCCATTATTATGGACCAAGTACTACATTCAATTACATGCATATATGCTTCACATACCTGTTGTGGGAATGATGTCTTTTCTGGATGCAGTTTGTTCTGTGGATGGCTGGATGGATGTGTGTTTGTTTGTTTGTTGTATTTTTTGTTTATTTCTCTCTCTCTCTCTTTGTCTCTCTTTCTCTCTCTCTTGGTCTCTCTCCACTAAATGGATTGTGCTGCTTTGAAGATATTGCAGCATGGATTTTGTAGGTGATGCACATGATCATGTGATGGCCTCTGCACTAATCAGTGTCCACCACTTGCTACCTGCATGCAGCTTGCTGTGTAGTACTTCCAATTACCACTGTCATGGCAACCCACTGCTATAAATTCCTACATCATGTGGGCGTGGTCCCTTTACCTTTCCTGCATGGAGGACATCCTTTCTGTGTGTGGGCAGCAGTGTTACAGACAGCAGGTAGCAATACCTCTTTTAAGAGGACTTGCAGACTCAGGCCAGCTACATATTTGTATAAGGTTCCAGACCTATAAACAGTGTGAGTAGTGTTGTTATATGCATATTATACCACCAGTGTTACAGGGTGTGCATACTAGTTTAGCATGGAATGTAGCATAGCTCTCAACTGTGGGCCTATCCACATGATGACCAGATGATTGCCTGTTATGTTTTGCTGTCCACCACATAGGTCTTGTGTCACATATATCACTGGCATTGTGTCTGTTGAGTGCTAGCAGTACATGGCTACATCCATGTGTGTTTCTGACTTCATATTTCTGACTAAGGGTATGTTGCAAACTATCCTGCAACATCAGTAACTTTCCCAGTGTATAACAACACTATTTCAAATATGCCACTGTGTTCCAACCTCTATCCTCCACTTATATACCAAGGTTTGTCCATATGACATGCAGTAAGAGGTTATGTAGTGGCCTGTGATTATGTCATGCTGCCATTCCTGCCATCATTCCAGTGATGTTGTGGTACCCACACATATTGTGGGGTAGGGTCCATATTTATGTGGGCTACAGCTGGACAAAACATGTGTGCCCTTCTGCAGTCCAGAGGTTAGTGTATGTGACACTGTTTTATGCCCCTGTAAGTTAGTCTATGGGGAGGGGTATGCACCATATATAACCTAGGCTGTTATAACATGTGAGGGATATCAGTAGTAAAACACCTTAAGGTATATGGCTGTACAATGTCATACATTTCTCCTTGGGAACATTGCAGGTCTACTGCTTACTGTCATACAGACTGTTCTGTTTGTCAGTGTGATAGGGATGTTTTCAGTTAAGCATTGTTATGTAACAGATACATCCTCATTGTGGCAACTTAATTATTTTCCTTCTAGGGGTTTAGTACGGAGTGTAATTGGAGGCTGCTGAACTATACATCTGCATTACTTACTGTTGATTGATTGTTATCCTCTGACCCAGTCTTTCTTTACTGTTGTACTACTTGAAGGCCTTGGCCTGGACAGCAATATATGTTATGCTTTCGGATTACTGTATAAAATGATCTGCTTAAGAGTTGCATTACTCAGTTAGTATGTATTTCAAACACCTAACAGCTATATGACATGGCATATACAACTGTAATAGTACATAAATAAACATTTCATATGTATGCAAACCTGTGTGTGGTGTCATATCCTTTGACTTCTCTGTGGGTACATGTTTCATGCAATAATTGTCTTTTATATGAGTGAACCATACACTGTCCATTTTAAAAGGTGGCAACTGTAGGAATACTGGCTTTTCAGTTATGCTGTGCACCCTCTAAACATGTATCTTCATATACAGATGTATGCGTGTGTATATGTATCTCTCTCTCTCTCTAAATATATATATATATATATATATATATATATATATATATATATATATATATATGTATCTGCATATATGTGTGTGTGTATGTATATGTATCTTTGGAATGTTTATTGCTTCCACATTGTTCATTCCCTATGGTAGCCAGACCGTACTGCATGAAATGTTATTGATACCATCTTGACATCATACAGGTGGGATGGATTACTGTTAACTTCTTGTGGCTATATTGTGTAGGGTCCTGGGTATGGGACTTGCAAGTGTTGGTATTCTGTTGCAAGTCAGATCTGTTTGGCTGTGGGGGAGGGGGTGATATCAATAATTACGAGAGGTAATTAGCTTGGTCCCCCCGTCCCCAATAACAGAGCCTTTGGTCATATATGTATTTGTTGTGTTCTCTTTTATGTCTATAGATATATATCTGTATATATATATATATATATATATATATATATATATATATATATATATATATACATACACACACACACACACACATATATATATATATATATATATATATATATATATATATATATATATATATATATATCTGTTTGCATATAATTTATTTCAAGTTTGATGACCAGGGAGGTCCACTGAGCTCAGGGAGCCTGTTTTCAGTGGAGGCCTGGGGAGAAAAGCTCCAAAAACACAGTAACAATATGCAATAAAGTATTATTACATATCTATAATACACAGTGACAATAAGCAAAATGTTATATTACATAGTAAAACATATTAAGGTACAGTCAGAAAATGGCAACATATATTGCATACATACATTTGTATGTTATATTCATACATACAATTGTATTAGGATTGGGACAAGTTGAGCCAGATGATTAGCTGCATTGAGGAGGTAGATGATGAGAGTAAGGTTGTAAAATAACAGTTGTTATTCATTTGACTGTAGTTATTCATTAGAATGTAGTTATAGAATGACTTTTGTACACACAAATTTGCATAGAGGGGTGAATGTAGGTGGAAAGTACATTATTTAAAAGTATCTAGATGAGACAGACAGAAAAGAACTAGAGAAGGTGGGGTGTATACATCACCATTCAGGATAAGAAGTGTATACATCCTCATTCAGGATGAGAAGTGAGGATGATTTAGCTAATAGCATCAAAGTTTAAGAATTGCCAGTAGAGAGACTCTTCCCCAGAAAGGGGAAGGAGGACAGTTGGAAAGCTATTTACAATATATATATTTAAGATAAAGAATGCTAAGTAATGTTATATTCAATGTGAGGCTACTGTTTTAGGTAGTCAATATGGGGTAGATTAACTTGCGGTAGGGGCTTTGTGGGTTAGGTGGGTTGAGTGCAACTGCAGTTCCAATTTTGGGTGAAGTGGGAATGGAGCTGAGTTTTGAAGTGTTCAAGGTTTTCTGATGTTCTTAGAGCGGGAGGGAGAGAATTCCATTTTTTTTCTAGGGAAAATGACAGGAGAAGTTGGCCGGCAGGACAGTTTGGTTTGTATACAGAAAGTAGATTTTGGTGGGCAGATCTTAGAGTTCTGTGAGGGGTGTATGTTGGTAAGATGTTAGAGCTGGGCAACTGGTGGGTTTAAAAATTAGTTTGTGGGCTGAAGTGAGTTGGAGGTAGATAAGGAAGTTGGGAAGTTCTAGCCACTGAAGCTGGTGGAGAGATAAACAGTGGTGGGAGGTGTATTTGGATTTAGTGGTGAATTTAGAGTTTGTTATAACAGATTTCTAGTTTGGATGTGATAGAGGAAGATAGGTTAGTTAGAAGGAGCACCATGCAAGAGTGACGGTAGTAAGTAGGTAGTGGCAAGTGTTTGTCTTGTAGATGGTGAAAGAAAGTGGGAGTTTCTGTACAACATACCAAGTTTTTGATGTGTTTTCTTAATATTTAGCTGAATATGAGTATTGAATCTTAGGTGTTCATCAATAGTAACCCCAAGAAGTTTAGCAGATGAAACAACTTCTATGGATGAGTTGGTATGGCTAATTATTTTGAAAGACTTTCTGTTGATAGTGAGGGATTTAAAGGGAGTGAAAAGTAATATCCTAGATTTGTTGGCATTTAGGGTGAGGTGATTTTGAAGCATCCAGTTCTCTGTAGTTGAGAAGGTGATTTGATTTAGTGTTTGGAGCTCAGGTAGATTAAAGCGGAGCAGACTTGGGTTGAGTCATCTGTGTATTGTACTATCTTAGTGTTTGGGATGGCGGCATGGAAATCATTAATGAATATATTAAAGAGCATTGGACCAAGTATGGATCCTTGGGGAACCCCGGCTGGGGTGGGAAGGAAGGTCGAGGTGCCAGTTTGCCACTTGACAGCCTGAGATCTGTCAGTGAGATAGCTACTGAACTAGGTTAGGGTGTTTTGAGATAGATTAAGGTTAGAGAGGTGTTTAAGCAGGTGGGAGTGGGAGACTGTGTCAAATGCTTTGGAGAGATCGAGGAGGACTGTAGATACAATTTCTCCAGAGTCTCAGACATGGTTTACTATGTCTAGGTAAGAGAGAAGAGCAGTTATAGTACTGTGGCCAGGGTGGAAACTGTGCGTCCTTGAAAGTGTACTGGTCAGGGAGTAGATTGGAACCTTTCTTGTTGGGAGTGAAGCAGATAGATACAGGTCTATCTGTGTGATCAGTTCTTAGCTGTTTAGCAGGCCACAGTGACTAGGCGATTGTTTTAGGCGAGCAGGATGTTTTGATTCACAGCTCCTTGAAAGTATACTGCTCAGGGAGTAGATTGGAAACTTTCTTGTTGGGTGTGAAGCAGATAGATACAGGTCAATCTGTGTGATCAGTTCTTTGCTGTTCAGTAGGGCACAGTCACTAGGCGATTGTTTTAGGCGAGCAGGATGGATTGCTTGATCAAAACCATCTTCTGACCTCTGCAGTCAATGCAGGAGTGTGGCTTTAGGGTTGTATCAGTTTCTTGCTCTTTCCCAAGCACTTCACTTCTTTTAGTCTTCCTACTGTTTGAGTCTTTCTCCACTGCCTACTGTACTAGTCTTGTATATTTGTAGCTCAAATACCTGGGACTGCCTACCAGAACACCTGGACTTCAAACTACAGCTGTACATCAAATAAAGTCCCATCA
Source organism: Protopterus annectens (assembly GCF_019279795.1). Lineage (NCBI taxonomy): Eukaryota > Metazoa > Chordata > Ceratodontiformes > Protopteridae > Protopterus > Protopterus annectens. The sequence goes on from NC_056751.1 coordinate 171,424,285, forward strand.
ACAATTCCAACTCCAACTTCAGTTATAGTTCTGTAAATGACAGGTGCCTAACAGTTCCTAAGTTTACAATCACACCATCCATGTGTGTTCCACACAAAATACATTTGGGCAGATATCCTTTTCACTTTTTTTTTTTAAGTTTAAAATTACGGGATTTTGAATTTCGCGCTTCTGGTGTTGCGGTGCAGGTAAATATGTATGTGTACGTTTATGTTTGAGGGTTAGTAGTGTGTGTTGTTACTGTGGTGTGTGTGTGAGGGACTGTAATGTGTGGGTGTGAGTTTGCCCTGTGTGTCTGTTTGTGCGATCTCAGAGTTAGAACATTAAAGAAGGGGGGAGTGGGGGGCACAGCCCCCCATGTGGGGGGTGCAGGGGTGCTTGCCCCCATCCTATCTGTATTGTAGGATGTTGTGTTAGGTAGTTTGGGGCAGATGTGTATGTGTGTGTTATGTATGTGTTTTAATGTGGTTGTGTGTTTTCGGTGTTATGGGGTTTCCTTTATGTGGTCTCGGTGTTGTGGATTTCGGTGTTATGGGGTTTCGTTTTTGTGAAGTAGATCCATATATATATATATATATATATATATATATATATATATATACATATATATACACATATATATATATATATATATATATATATATATATATATATATATATATAAACACACACACACACACACACACACACATATACATCTACATGTATAAATACATTTCCTGTACTGTTGAATGACTGTGCTGGATGATATGTTTGTGAAAACATCAGGGAGATGTATATCTGACATGACTTAGTGGAACATCATTTTGGCTATTGTGTGCAGAGAACAGGGTTTGAGACTTGCAAAGGCTGTTTATTTTGTTGCTGGGCAGAACAAGGGCTGTTGGATACAGAGGGATTAAGGCACTTTTAAGCAGTTCTAAGCTGGTTTGTGCAACAGTAAGCAATGCTAACTTCCAGTTAAATATGTTTACAGTCAGTTATCCTCTAGATTGCTTATCCTGTGTAGGCATTGCTTACCCCCATGCAAACAGGCTTAAACCCACTTACTGCTGCTTAAAAGTGCTTACTCCCGCTTACCCCCATGCTAATTTCTTTAAAAGAAAAGAAAAAGGGGTTGATAGGAAAGTGGTGCAAAAGGGGCACAAAGAGGAAAAGACATTAGGGAAAATAGCTAGGGATGTGCAGGACGGGTGTAGGGAAGGTCCATAGCTGCCCCTTTCTTCTATAACAAGAGCTGTGCATATACACTGGTAGGTAGTAGGAGGTAGATTTGGACATTCATACCCCTGAGAGAGGGGTGAGGACAATGATAATATGTTGTGAAGCCAATTAGACCAGATTACATGTGTCCAGTGGACACTTGTGTGAAATGGACAGCTATGTATGGGGCGAGATTATTTTTTGGGAACAGAGTGCCTTTTTTAAGGTGAGAGTGGGATATTGGGGAGGGATAGTAGGTATATTTGGGGAGGTAGGTTGGGTAGAATAACAGACAAGACAGACAAGACCCCATACAGGGGCGGTATATGACACATGTGGGGGGGTAAACACCTTGGATGGGGAGGGGTGTTTAAAAGTCAGAAGCCATTTCACACTGAGCTAATCAGAGGAAGGACATTGAGCCAAGTGATCTGTGATATATAACATTAAGTATCCTGTTTTTTGCTAATTTTTATGAGTTATTTATAGCATTTATATTGTCTGCATATACTTTTCTAGCTAGTTTCACTGTGTGAGGTATTAACTTGAAATTTTCTACAATTGTTAATTATCTGATTGGGTTTGTTTGTTCTGATTTCCTTCTAAAAAGTGTATCATATAACTTGTTTGCAGTTATAAGCATTCACTAGATTCTCCTTGCTCCTTTATCTGTTTAAACATTTCTGCAGTTTTTTCTACCTAAGTAGAGTGGATAGTGTAGCATTGTCCATATTCAGGCTTGTGTTTTGGGCCTAGTTGTTTGTTAGTAGAGGCTGTGTGTCTGAGCACATGTTCCAGGCCATTGTAGTATAGCCAAAGCCAGTATAGGATTTCAGTAAGAGTGAATTGTTTATAGTCATTGGCTGACTGGGGTTACCTGGACTACAGCTTGGAGTAAGCACCTCATTGGTTCTTTCAAGCTTTTTTTAAAGTTGTTTTAGGTTTCAACTTTGTTACTTAAGAAGTTAACTTGTGAGTGTTTCTGCCATTTCACACTGAGCTAATCAGAGGAAGGGCACTGAGCCAACTGATCTGTGATATATAACATTAAGTATCCTGTTTTTTTGCTTATTTTTACAAGTTATTTATAGCTCTTTTATAGTCTACATATACTTTTCTAGTTAGTTTCACTGTGTGTGAGGAATTAACTAGAAATTTTCTACAATTGTTAAGCATCTGGTTGGGTTTGTTTGTTCTGATTTCCTGCTAAGGAGTGTATCATATAACTTGTTTGCAGTTAAAAGCATTCTCTAGAGTCTCCTTGCTCCTTTATCTGTTTAAACATTTCTGCATTTTTTTTTTACCTAAGTAGTGTGGGTAGTGTAGCATTGTCCATATTCAGGCTTGTGTTTTGGGCCTAGTTGTTTGTTAGTAGAGGCTATGTGTCTGAGAACATGTTCCAGGCCATCGTAGTATAGCCAAAGCCAGTATAGCATTTCAGTGAGAGTGAATTGTTTATAGTCATTGACTGATTGGGGTTACCTGGACTACGGCTTGGAGTAAGCGCCTCATTTGTTCTTTCAAGCTTTTTTTTTAAGTTGTTTCAGATTTCAACAATGTTACTTAAGAAGTTAACTTGTGAGTATTTCTGCCATTTCACACTGAGCTAATCGGAGGAAGGGCACTGAGCAAAGTGATCTGTGATATATAATATTAAGTATCCCTTTTTTGCTTATTTTTATGAGTTATTTATAGCACTTATATTGTCTGTATATACTTTTCTAGCTAGTTTCACTGTGTGTGAGGTATTAACTAGAAATTTTCTACAATTGTTAAGCATCTGGTTGGGTTTGTTTTTTCTGATTTTTGTTTACCACCCTCCCTCCCTATTGGTATCCTGTTTTTATACTTGGTGGCTTTGCAGGTTCCCACCCCTACTGTAAATTTTATCTGGGACACTCCTCCCAGTCTAGTGTCATTACCTCATTCTACCTAATCCATGGAGAACATTTGAGAAGGCCATCCCACTTACTTTCTGCTCCTCCTTTCCTATTTCCACTTTACAAAAACAAAACCCTTTCCACTTTACAAAAAAAACAAACAAAAAAAATTTTCTAAGCTTATTTCCTGTCTTTCCTGTAAGTCGTCTAGTCCACATACAGATTTGCTGTATTCAGGACTGTTATTAAGCTTCTGAGCCCACAAGCCTTTCTGTGTTGGAGGAGCACCTTCTAGCTTAATTTTGTTTCTTAGATCTAGCCAGTTTTCTAATTTCAGCACTCAAAATCTGTTTCTTTGAGCTCAGCACTTGTTCAGAACTCATTGTAAGCACTAAATAAGCTACAAATTACTACAGCACTCAAGTTTCCTCACTTGTCTATAGGAAAACAGTTTTTAGTACTTAATAAATAAGCACCTATCCAGGCATGTCTAAGGGTCAACTCCCGGTGTTTTCTCCTGTCTACCTGATGAATCTGGGCATCTTGGGGCAATGCAGTAATTACCTCATGTACACAGACAACCCTCTCCTCCTACCACCCAACACTACAACCTGTGAGAGATGCACTTATATAGCCAAACTAGAAGCAAAGCTCTCTTCACCCATGACTGGATTGGACAGTCAAGAGAAGAAGGTAAACACTTGCACCACACCACACTCATCACATAGTCCCTCAAAATCTACACCACAAAAACACACACATAGAAACAAAAAACACACACCTACATTCCTGGAGGCTCTCAATAAAAATCTACCCAAGCAACAGGGACCTCCAAAGCAGAAACGCAAGCAACCTCCAGCCCCAACATGACCCAAATAACACATAGCCCACAAACTCAGGTTGCCACTCAACCACAGCCCATAAGGCATAACAACGTACCCAACGCTCTAGTCATAGGTGACTCTATAGTCAGGCACACTGATGTTCCACTCACCAGGCTAAACAAGGAGAGAGTTACTGTCAGCTGCCTGTCAGGTGCCAGGATCTGCCACATAACGCATGCACTCAGGTCACTCCACAACAAGTACAAATATGACTCTGACATTGTCCATATTGGTATGAATGACCTGAGATGTACTTTCCTGGACTACATGAAAAGAGACATGGAGGAGCTGTCTGATCTTGTAGCCCAGGCAGGTATGACCCTAGCCCTGAGTAGCATCCTGCCATCACCCAGAATGATACCACAGTACAACGACAAAATGATTGACTTCAACAATTGGCTAAGCTTCTGGTGTCATTCTATGGGGATCCAGTATCTGTCTGCCTGGGATGATGTGATCAACAAACCACAATGCTTTGCCAGTGATGGCCTGCACCTGTCACCCTTGGGATTTTGGATACTGGCTAAGGCTCTTGCCATACCTATAGTGCCTTTTTAGGCAAGGTTCAAATGACAAATTCACCACTGTAACAGGTAGAAGCAAGCAAAATCTGAGGGTAATGCTACTTAATGCTAAATGTCTAAACCTAAAAATGCACTCACTCAAGGCACTCCTTAAAATGGAGAACATCGACATCTGTGCAGTGAAAGAGATCTGGTTCAAGGCTCCAGAGAGCACCCCTGCATTACCAGGCTATAATTCATACCACACCTTTCAGCCACCTAACCTGGACCGAAACACTAAAGGTGGAGGCATGTCCATATTAATTAAGGATATCCACACCTCCAGGCTAGTTGCTCAGCATAATGCATCCAAGATTATCCAAGTGCAACTAACTCTGGGCAACACCACAATCCAAATTGTAGCTTGCCAGAGATCCCCCACCAAGCCCCAGGATTCCCACCCCTCATTTCTTGATACACTGGAAAATATTAGGGTACAATCTATCACCCTAATAATGGGTGATTTCAACTACCCTACCATTAACTGGGAAAACTACTCATGTACCAACTCTTGTGCTCAACGTTTTCTGGAATTTATAAATTCCAATGCTTTGGATCAACTTATCCACACCCCCACCAGGGCCAGCAATATCCTAGACCTGCTCATTACCAACATGGGCAACCAGTGTCCCATGCCAGAGGTCAATTCCTTGTTAGTCAGATCCGACCACAAGCTAATCACCCTAGACATCCACATCCAACTCCCACCCCCTATTAGGGAAACCACCGTAAAAAATTTCTCCAAAGCCAACTTCACGCTTATTAAGACAGAAGTGGCAAACTTCACGACACCCATGCTGATGGACAATAGAGGTATGACCGCTGAATCCTATACAAATGCACTTTATAAGCACTTACACAAGTGCATGGATTGTGCAATCCCTAACAGAACCAAGATGCTATCCTCCAAAAAAAGGAAGCCAATCTGGTGGTCCCCTGCCATAAACAAACTCTACAACAGAAGAAAGAAACTGTTGGAAAAAAAGAGTAAAAATCCCATGATTTGAGGAACTTCGTGGTCAGCCTCAGTAAGAAGCTGAGATCCCTCATATAATCATCCAAAGCTACTTATAAAAATAAAATCGCCACTGATTCTAAAGACAACCACAAAACATTCTATAGCTATGTCAAGAATCTCAATGGGAACACTCAGATCTGCTCTGAGTTACAGCACAATGGCACTAAATATACAGAACCAACTGATATTGCCAAAATCCTGGCAGATAGGTTCAGTGCTAACTTTACCCCTCTCTCACCCCCTAAAGGACCCATCTTTATACCGGAAGAATGCAAAGTTCCTGTAATCACTGTTGCACAGGTAAAAAACACACTCTCCAAAGCCAAGAACACAGCATCCATGGGACCTGATAACATCCCAGGCTGCGTTCTACATGAACTACAGAATGAACTGGCACCCCACCTAAGTACCATGTTCAGTCATAGCCTCACCTCATGCTTTGGGCCCACTGAATGACTCACAGTAATGGTTATCCCACTCCACAAAGGTGAAACAACCACGGACCCCGGGAACTACTGCCCTATTAGTCTAATGAGCCAGGTCTGCAAGGCTATGGAACGTATCATCATGAAACTTATAAACAATGACATTGTTAATCTTCAAACTCTGGACCTTACCCAGTTTGGGTTTGTAAAATGCAGATCATGTCTCCTAAACCTGATAGCCTTCTTTGAAGTGGTCACCAAAGCCATAGATGAGGATAAGGTGGTTCACACAGCCTATCTAGATCTCGCCAAGGCTTTTGACACCATCCCCCCACTCTTGGAATTATAGATAAACTCACTAAACTAGGTATAAATCCCTATGTCACAAGATGGGTTGCCAACTGGCTCACCGACAGAATCCACACTGTGAAAGTAGCAGACTCTAAATCCAACTTCAGACCAGTGACAAGTGGAGTACCACAGAGTTCAGTCCTGGGTCCTCTCCTGTTTGGTATCTACTTCTATGAAGCACAGGCTAATACAGCAGGTTTTTGGCTAACAAAGTTCACAGATGACTGCAAACTAGGAGCCATAATCAAAACTCCTAACGATGTGGACATCCTACAAAAGGGCCTCACTGAGACAGATGCCTGGTGTCAAATCCATGGCTTCAAGCTCAATGCCAAAAAGTGCATTGTCATCCCTTTTGGTAAAAACTCTGTACCCATGAACTACCACATAGGCAGTAGTCTACTTAACACTGAAAGTGTGATAAGAGATCTTGGGACACAAGTGGACAGTAGTCTCTCCTTTGATAATCACATCGCCACAGCAGTCAGGAAATCCTTCTACTTGGCACACCTCATCACAAACGGTTTCTCATCCAGGAAAAAAGAGGTCATTGTTCCCTCTACTTATCACTCATTAGACCCATTATAGAGTACAATGCCCCTTTTGGTATGTGCCTCCCAAGACATCTACAACAACTGGAAAGGCCGTAGAAATACATCACAAAGAGGATTACTCGCCTCAAACAGATGCCCTATGCAGACCGTCTCAAAAAACTCCAGCTTTACTCTGTCACATATCGCCTACTCAGAGGTGATCTCTGCTTAACATACAAAGTTATGTCAAACCCAGAGCTGTTGGACATGCTCCACTTAAAGAAATCCCAATCCCTCTGAGCTACACGCTCTAGGGACCTAAACCTTGTCACCACAATAAACATAACATGCTGGAGGGATAGATTCCTGTCCCAGAGACTTCCCATGCTTTGGAACAAACTACCTATCTATATCAAACAAAGCTCCTCATTAGCACTCTTCAAGAAAAATCATGATGATTGAATGGGAGATAGGAAAGTCACCCCGGGGATCACTTCTGTGGCTCTGCTTGACAGGGGCACAGGAAAATAATTTTCTTGGGTGGCAAAAGCCAGGGTACCATTTGGCTAGGCTTATATAGGCCCTAGAGCCAATAGCCTAGTACCTACCTATGAACCTATAAGCCCCCTAGTGGAAACAGTGGGACTGAGGTCCCCACCCATGGGCAGTCACCACTGCACCTTCACGGCCTCAAAGATGACTGTGCTGGGGGCTGGGAAGCAGGGAAAGGCTGACCCTCTAGATGCATCATGCAGCCCTCAAGCTGGCATAGCAGATCTCCAAACTCCCTGGAGAGCTCGCAACACACCAGACCCTGGACATAACGATGAGTGACAGTATCCTGTCCTCACCTGCTCCTGGTGGGGCAAGCCCCATCCCCTGAGGAGGATCCACCCAAAGGTGGTGCAGGACCAGTAGACGAGGAGGTTTTGGAGTGGGCCCCAGGTGTGCTGGTACCCCGTGCCACGGCTAGATGAGGTGGGAGAGGTGGGTCCACTTCCCAAACATGCTATTGTGCTTCAATTTTAAAACATATGTGGGTTAGTAATAGCCAACACATTCCAGGATTAGGTAGAATAGCATGCATAGATATTCCCATTAACCCAAAACACCAGATATGGAACAGTTGCATAGCAAACAGAACACATTCATATATAGAACCACAGTGGCCATTAAAACAGCATGCAGGTACACTGATGGCAGCATGCCACCAATGTGGGAGTATTTGAACATGGCACATGCATAGAAACAAATTTCAAAATATTTATCAAACAATAGGACATATGCCCCAACAGTAAATTTAATTGTACACATACCAACTGAGTTGTGTATTTAGTTTATTGTTACAGATATGGTGGTGGGGGAGATGTCAATTAACAACTTACATATCCTTACATTCTTAGTCAGTGCTGTGATCTGTACCTTACCTATGGCCTTAGTTTGGACCATGTTATGGATGTAGACAACTATATACATATACTGTGTTTAACCTGCAGTCTACACCTCTTACCTGGTATACCTGTGGAGGTATTGTTTGTTAACACTACCTGACCGTTTCTACACATATTCCCAGATTCCAGGTTGATGTCATGCACATACCTCTCCATCTCTTATTGCACTCACTCTGGGCATGTCTTGACAATATGCAGGTGAAACCGGGATATATTTTGACTATTGCTCTCATAAACCTTTGGTGAGTTGCTGCAATGACAGGTTTGTTTTCATAGACATTTTCCAAATATTTACCAGCCTGACATTCAGTTATATGACATTAAATGCTGCCTAAATGTCAGAGATTATCACGCTGATATGCCAGGGGGACAGGGTAGCAGGCAGCAGATATGGGCCAATTATCTGGACATTCTGGACAGATCTATACAGTTGAGGGTTATGATTCTGCATACAGCTAACTACCACTCCCAGGATTCGAACCATGGCTGTGTCTGCTAAAAATATACCACTTCACGTCTCAGTTGAGTGTGCTATTTGGATCATGTTGTCTATCTTTTCACTGTTTTCTGTCTGTTTTATTGCTGGGCAGGACAGTGGCTGTTGGATACAGAGTGATTAAGGCACTTTAAGGAGTTGTAAGTGGGTTTGCATGGGTTTGCGTGATGGTAAGCAATGCTAACTTCCGATTAAATATGCGTACAGGGAGTTAGCTTCAGTATTGCTTAACCTGTGTGCGCATTGCTTACCCCCATGCAAACAGGCTTAAACTCACTTACTACTGCTTAAAAGTGTTTACTTCCGCTTACCCCTGCACTAATTTAGACAGAAATGTATCATGGCTCTTAGGAAAGTGGTGGATTTGGACACTCTATGGATTTATCATTCATTACACATTATACCTTCAATTCGTATCCCTGATTCATGTGTACATATACTGTATGGGGCACTTGTGTTTATCTGTGAATTTTACCACATTATTATGACATCTCACATCTGCATTTAATGCAGTACTACAGTTCACAAATACATGTTATTTAGTAGGTTATATGGCAAAAAACATGTTCACAAATTGACTTCACATGGAAAATGGAATTTATGAGAATCGAACCGGGGATGACTGATCGTAAAGCGAATGCTCTGACCACTACACTATTGCAGTACTGCTTCAATGGCATGTATCTTGCTATTTATTTTCTTGTGCCATTTAAGCTACAGCATGCATAGCTAAGCAATGGGCAAACCCACGCACCTACGGTTAACTTTAATCTGTTTGATAAAAAAAAATTTTCTACTGCTATTTTCTCTTGGAAGGGACAGGTTTCACTTATTGCTGTGGATTCCTGCATGTGTCTGCATATTTGGCAGACATCCTAGCAACCCCCCATACCTCTCAACCTCTTCAGGCACACTATCTGGACAAAGCTTGACAAATTGTGGTACAACTATGGACATATTTTCATTAGTGCTCTTATAAACTTGGGACAGTTGCTAGAATAACAAGATTTGTTTTAATATACATTTTATCACGGATTTGAAGTCGGACACTGAAATGTATGCATTATTTACCAACTTCAATCCTGAGATCATCCCAGTGATTTGCCAGGACAATTGGGGTGCTGTATGGCCATGACATGTGGACATTCTGCGATGATTTGTACAGTTGGGAGGTACGCAGCCTCCTATGAGTGTTCTTGCTCATTATTATTGCCAGGTTGCACTTCCTGAGTGCAGGGGTGTGTGTATTGTGAGAGTTCTGCTCTCAGACACACCCCCTGCACTCGTTCATACTCCATGTCCGTTTAGGAGCAGAGGCAGCACTCCTTCATTACTATGCATGGCACGCTGCCATGCTGCTCTTAAACTGATGTTTCCATGCAGGAATAAGCTATTCCTGCATGGAACCTTACTAAATCCTGGGGATAATTGGTAAAATTTTTCATTAAAGCATGATTCATAAGTTTTGTTTTGAATTTTGAAACTAAACAGTAAATTCAAACATTGGACAAGATTTGGAAAAAGACACAGTCAGCAGTAAGCCCTAACATGGACTGTGACCACTGTTGGCGGCCCTTTTTGAATCAGAGACAGTGATCCTACATAGTCTGTAGGATCACAGAAGTGGACTACCTCCTCAGCCAAGATATATGCTAATGAGGCACTCTTGGGAGTGACTCGTGCTAATCAGATGTGTTCTCCTCCAGAAATGTCTGTGGTAAGGCATTTACAAAGCTGAGCAATTCAGAGAATGTCCTGGCTATATAAGATAGCTCAGCCAGCTGAATTAGTTATCTCAGCCAAATGTTCACTCTTATCCATTACTTCCAATGGGTGAAATTACATTTGAGGTAAGTGCCAGTGAGATTAACCATCAGGTAATGGTGGGGTGTCTGTGCATGTGCATATGAGGCTTACCTCTCGACTATACAGATTTTCACAGACTGTCCCAATTTTTTACTCAGATTTTTGATTTGTTCCTCATAAAAATTGTGATTTTTTGACAAATCATTGGGATGATCTAAGGATTAAAGTCTCTAAATAATGACATGCACTTGAGTTTCAGACTTCATATCCTCCATAAAATGCATGCTAACACAAATTCTAGTATTCTAGCAACTTTCTAAGTTTAAAAGAGCAATATTTAAAATGTGTACCTATTTTTGGGCCTTTGTTCCCCCATTATGTCAGGCTTTGTCCAGATTTCTTGCGCTAAGAGGTTGAGAGGTATGGTATGTGTGTGACTGCGATGGCTGCATGTGCTCTCAGGTGAGAGAATGTGTGTGTGTGTGTGTGTGTGTGTGTGTGTGTGTGTGTGTGTGTGTGTGTGTGTGTGTGTGTGTGTGTGTGCGTGTGTGGGTGTGCATGTGTGTGTGTGTGTGCGTGTGTGTGTGTGTGTGTGTGTGTGTGTGTGTGTGTGTGTGTGTGTGTGTGTGTGTGTGTGTGTGTGTGCATGTGTGTGTGTGTGTGTGTGTGTCTGTGCATGTGTGTGTATAAGGGGCTGTCATACCCATAAACATCCCTAGACTAACAATCAAATTGTGTGGGAGGGTGCATAGGACACTAGGAAAATCTCAAAACTGATAATTCCACATAAAAAGTTAATAGAATGACAGTTTTGCAACATGAATGACATGATATACAATGTTAGCCTAAGTCACTTGGGAAAAAGGTACAAGCCCCTGTACCTTTGATAGACAAAGCTGCTCATTAACAGTAGAGAGCTTTGTTTCTCTGTTACTACTAGACTCCAGGGTTACTATGTAAATATTACCTTAATTTACTTAAAGATGTAATATAACAACAGGGGCCCTGTACTTTGGGTATATGAAGCAGTGTATAGTCAGAACTTTAGCCCTCTGTTTTTAACAAAGACATCAAGGATGAAAACAGTACAGAAATTCATACCTGATCAGTCGAGGCCTGGGTTAACAACGACCACCACCAGTACTGTTGGCCAACAGAGTGCTGGCGGAAATTGGGCTACTGTTGGCTGAAGGTGGAGAAGAGGCAGAAGGCATGCCCGAAGGCAGGTAAAGGCTAGGACTGTGATAGTGAGGGTCGGAACTTTGAATGTTGGCAGTATGACTGGTATAGGTAGAGAGCTAGCTGATATGATGGACCGAAGGACGGTTGGTATATTGTGTGTGCAAGAGACCAGATGGAAGGGGAGCAAGGCTAGGTGTATCGGAGGCAGTTTCAAATTGTTTTATCATGGTGTGGATGGGAGGAGAAATGGCATAGGCATTATCCTGAAGGAACAGTATGCTAAGAGTGTTTTGGAGGTGAAAAGAGTGTCGGATAGAGTGATGTTTAAGAAGCTGGAAATTGATGGTGTAATGATGAATGTTGTTAGTGCATATGCTCCACAAGTTGGGTGTGCGATGGATGAGAAAGAAAATTTTTGGAGTGAGTTAGATGAAGTGGTGATGACTGTACCCAAGGGTGAAAGGCTGGTGACTGGAGCAGATTTCAATGGGCATGTTGGTGAAGGGAACAGAGGGGATGAGGAAGTGATGGGTAGGTATGGTGTTAAGCAAAGGAATGTAGAATGTCAGATGGTAGTGGATTTTGCGAAAAGGATGGACATGGCTGTGATGAATACGTATTTTAACAAGAGGGAGGAGCATAGGGTGACATACAAGAGTGGAGGAAGATGCACACAGGTGGATTATATCTTATGTAGAAGGGCCAGTCTGAAGGAGATTAGAGACTGTAAAGTGGTGGCAGGGGAAAGTGTAGTTAGGCAGCATAGGATGGTGGTTTGTAAGATGATATTGGTGATCAAGAAGAGGAGGATGAGTGTGAGGGCAGCACCAAGGATCAAATGGTGGAAATTGAAATAGCGTAATTTTGAGGTGATGTTCAGGGAAGAGTTAAGACAGGCACTGGGTGGCAGTGAAGAGTTACTGAATAGCTGGGTCACTACAGCAGAGCTAGTAAGAGAGATGGCTGGAAAGGTGCATGGTGTGACATCTGGAATGAGGAAGGAGGACAAGAAGACCTGGTGGTGGAATGAAGAAGTACAGGAGAGTATACAGAGAAAGAGGTTGGCGAAGAAGAAGTGGGATTGTCAAAGAGGTGAAGAAAGTAGAGAAGAGTATAAGGAGATGAGCTGCATGGCAAAGAGAGAGGTGGCGAAGGCTAAGGATAAGGTGTATGAAGAGTTGTATAAAAGGTTGGACACTAAGGAGGGAGAACATGACCTGTACCAATTGGCTAGACAGAGGGTCCGAGCTAGTAAAGATGTACAGCAGGTAAGGGTGATAAAGGATAATGAGGAAAATGTACTCACAAGCAAGGAGAGTGTGTTGAGCAGATGGAAAGAGTACTTTGAGGGGTTGATGAATGAAGAGAATGAGAGGGAGAGAAGGTTGGATGATGTGCGGATAGTGAATCATGAAGTGCAGTGGATTAGCAAGGAGGAAGTAAGGATAGCTATGAAGAGGATGAAGAACGGAAAGGCTGTTGGTCCCGATGACATACCTGTGGAAGCATGGAGGTGTTTAGGTGAAATGGCAGTGGAGTTTTTAACTAGATTGTTTAATGAAATCTTGGAAAGTGAGAGGATACCTGTGGAATGGAGAAAAAGTGTTTTGGTACCAATTTTTAAGAATAAGGGTGATGTGCAGAGCTGTAGTAACTACAGAGGGATTAAACTGATCAGTCACAGCATGAAGTTATGGTAAAGAGTAGTGGAAGCTAGGTTAAGAAGGGAGGTGATGATTAGTGATCAGCAGTATGGTTTCATGCCAGGAAAGAGCTCTACAGATGCGATGTTTGCTTTGAGAGTGTTGATGGAGAAGTACAGAGAAGGTCAGAAGGAGTTGCATTGTGTCTTTGTGGATTTAGAGAAAGCATATGACAGGGTGCCTAGAGAGGAGTTGTGGTATTGTATGAGGAAGTCGGGAGTGTCAGAGAAGTATGTAAGAGTGGTACAGGATATGTACGAGGGTAGTGTGACAGCAGTGAGGTCTGCGGTGGCAGTGACATATGCATTTAAGGTGGAGGTGGGATTACATCAAGGATCAGCTCTAAGCCCTTTCTTATTTGCAATGGTGATGGACAGGTTGACAGACAAGATCAGACAGGAGTCCCTGTGGACTATGATGTTTGCAGATGACATTGTGATCTGTAGTGAGAGTAGGAAACAGGTGGCGGAGACCCTAGAGAGGTGGAGATATGCTCTAAAGAGAAGAGGAATGAAGGTCAGCAGGACTAAGACAGAATATATGTGTGTGAATGAGAGGGAGGATAGAGGAATGGTGAGGATGCAGGGAGTAGAGGTGGTGAAGGTGAATGAGTTTAAGTACTTAGGATCGACAGTTCAGAGTAATGGTGAGTGTGGAAGAGAGGTGAAGAAGAGAGCACAGGCAGGATGGAGTGGGTGGAGAAGAGTGTCAGGAATGATTTGTGACAGACGTGTACCAGTAAGAGTGAAAGGGAATGTATACAAGAGGGTAGTGAGACCAGCTATGTTATATGGGTTGGAGACAGTGGCATTGACAAAAAGGCAGGAGTCACAGCTTGACATGGCAGAGTTGAAGATGTTAAGATTTGCACTGGGTGTGACGAGGATGGACAGGATTAGGAATAAGTATATTAGAGGGTCAGCCGAGGTTGGAAAGTTTGGAGACAAAGTCAGAGAGGCAAGATTACGTTGGTTTGGACATATGCTGAGGAGGGATGCAGAGTATATTGGGAAAAAGATGCTAAGGATGAAGCTGCCAGGTAACAGGAAAAGAGGAAAGCCTAAGATAAGGTTTATGGATGTGGTGAGAGAGGACATGCAGGTGGATGGTGTGACAGAACTAGATGCAGAGGACAGGAAGAAATGGAAACAGTTGATCTGCTGTGGCGACCCCTAACGGGAGCAGCCGAAAGAAGAAGAAGATCAAGGATGCATGTTAAATGTTACCTTAACTCACATAAAATTGTTAAATATCAAAACTGGGAAAGAAACTTAAGACCCAGTACCCTTGACACAGAAAGCAAAGCTTTAGTCTTTTATGCTAGGAGAGGAGGGCTTGTTTCATGATATATTTTCTGAGTTAGAAAAAGTATGAAACTCTTAATATCTGCTATTATTTTATTTTCTTTTAATATGTTTATTGAATTAATGTCTGACATTATTACCTGACTGTAATAGTCTGTGAGTTATGAGGAACAGATCAGGGGCAACATCAGGGACAGTTGTCTGGGCCAGGAAGCTGTGCTAAAGATTTCTGGACAAAGCCAGGAGGAACACTAGGTGATACCAGAATAAATTGTTAAATAGTACTTCAAATCTAGGATCACAGTGCAGTTTCTGAATAATAATAATAATGATAAGAAGCGGTAGCATTGTTGCCTCACAGCAAGAGGTTCTCCCGTTCGATTCTCAGCTAGTGTGCAGGGAGTGCCTTCTGTATGGAGTCTGCATGTCCTCCCCACGGGTCGAGTGGCATTCTGAAAGACATGCGTGAATGGGCATACCTTCGCTGAAGGTTGGGCATCGAGCTGACAACTCGGCATCGTGAAAATCTACTGCCAATCATTAGTGGACCGGAGTTCCACTGTGGCGACCCCTAACAGGGAAAAGCCAAAAGACAACAACAACAATGATAAGAAGAATGAAACTTGACAATTACTGGTATTTACAAGGAGCAGGAAAAACTAAGGGGCTACATCCAGGGAGATTATAGTCCCACTGTGCACAGCCCTCATTAGACCAATAATAGTGTACCATGTGCTATTTGGAATGTACTTGACTAGGCACTTACTGGCTGGAGTGGCCTTAGAGATTCCTCACTAAGAAAATGCAGGGCATTAACAATATGTCCTATGCTGATAGACTGAAGGCCCTTTCCCTTTACTCTGTCTCCTATCAATGATTAAAGAGTGACCTATACCTGATTTACAAGGCACTCACAAATCCAGCCCTGATGGAGCTGCTACATATCCACAAGACAAGCAGTGTGATGGACGCCCATTCTAAGGATCTAAACTTAGTTAGTTATTCAAACAGAACATGCTGGAAAGAGAGATATGTATCTCATAAATTGCCCTTCCTTTGGAATAGGCTTTCTGTTTACATTAAGCAAAATCCTTTCTTGACCCTTTTCAAAACCAGTTTGGCTAGATGGATGGAGAACCACAGATTTACACCTTGGATGGCACCTATCTTCCTTATAGAAATGGGGCAATCTGTAAAATCTGTAAACTATTCATGGCATAATCTTAAACCCATGCCATTCTGCACCCCTAGGGGCCTTTTACTGGGTAAAATCAGGATATATTGGCTAGGCTTGTAAAGGCTGTTAAGCTGTTAGCTTAGTAATCTCCTATGAACCTATCAGGTACATTCTGTCAACTCAGTGATAGGTATGTGAATGATGGTATGTGTGTGTGTGTGTGTGTGTGTGTGTGTGTGTGTGTGTGTGTGTGTGTGTGTGTGTGTGTGTGTGTGCGTGCATGCGTGTGTGCGTGTGTGCGTGTGTGCGTGTGTGTGTGTATGTGTGTGTGTCTGAGAATGGATCAGGGTGTGACTGTGCTTATTTGATGCATGGACTGTCAGATTTGATTACCCCAGAAAAGTGCTGATTTGCACTAGTGGTAATATTTTGCGATTCAGAGGCATGTGAATTAGGTGATAATGAGGTCTTTCTTCATTGAGGGCAATTGTGTCTCTGAATTGCATTTTCCACAGTTGTGGAAACAGCCCCTTTTGCCCATAGCACTTAATGCCCATGATGGGATTCTTTCTGACTTACAGGGATAATGTTTTTGTTTCAATCCTTTTCTGCTTTTTAAAACTTTTTTTTATATATTTTCTTTTTTCAGTCTGACTGTAAAGGATTTTTTTACCTATTTTCCAGATGACAAAAGCAGGTAATAATGCATTTCATTAATAAGTTGTTACAGCATGAGTGAATGTTCCTGTCATATGCATGTATTAATTATTGAACTATTTCTTTTAAATAAATACAATAAGAAAATGGTGTGTGTGTGTGTGTGTGTGTGTGCGTGTGTGTGTGTGTGTGTGTGTGTGTGTTTGTGTGTATATGTATATATATATATATATATATATATATATATATATATATATATATATATATATATATTTTTTTTTTTTTTTCATTATAAAACTTATTATTTATTTATTTGTCATTTTTTAACCGGGTTAGTCCAACTGAGCCAGTGACCCATTTTCAGTGGAGACCCAAGGAGAAAAGCTCCAGACAGTTATTAAAAAGTTACAAAAAAGAAAAACATCTGACGATAAAGTTTTAATCATACATTACAATAATGTGAACAAAACTCAAATAAACAGAACCAGAAATGCACTAATAAACCAAACCTGGATAAAGCATCCCAATACTGGCAGCAATAAGGTACACCCGCTCTTAAAAGAATCTGCCAATCCAACTCATTAACTTCTAACTTGTTATTACATCCATTAACTAGCCTATTTTCATTAATCTGTTCCAAGACTGTAAAATGAAATTTTAAGGGCGGACCGACCACCTGGTTTAAATGAGTCTATTAACATTAAATGTTTATTAAGGACTAGATGCATAAATTAACTTATAGTTATATTTATTATCATTATATATATTTATTGTATTGCTTTATAATATTATTAAGCAACTTTATTTATTTATTTATTTATTTATTGATTTGTATAGAAGGAAGTGCACAGTGATCGGTCCTTGAGTTTTGGTTTGGCGCCAAATTTAGTACATATATGGCTAACGTAAGGCTTAAAAGTTGTTTTCTGATGAAGTTCCACAGTGATTAATAAAGGAATGAAAGCGCTAATTGTTGGTGTGCCTTATTGTTGACAGTATTGGGATGCTTTATCCAGTTTGGGTTTATTATTACAATAATGCGCTTCAAATGTGAACATTAGAAATTTATGAAAGGCCTGAGAATGAAGTTTACATAAACATTACAATAATGTGCATAACATGCAGTACAAAAGTTAGATTTTTTTAATCAACACAAAGAGAAAGGGATGCAAATGAGATAGAACACTTGCAATAGGTGAGTGTTAAAAGTGTGAGAGGTAGTAAGGTGGTAAGGTGGGATTTAAGCAGGATCATTGCAGTGACAGATACTGACATTTAGGAGAAAAGTTTTAAGTTCAAATTTAAAGAGATCTATGTTATAAATGATTTGGATGTTAAGAGGTTATACACATTTCTAACTTAAATTACTTCATTTGAAGTTTTATAATGACCAGCTGTATTGGCATATAGAATTACAGCCCTGACTATGATCTAGGTGACTTGAGTTTGATTAGTGGCTCAGGCACCTGTTGGAGGTGACATAGATGAAGAGATGAGTGGTGAGACTTTGCCTGGTCACTAAAATGGGGATACTGCAAACTCCTAAGCAACATGGACAGATTTACTTGCCCAAACACAGGAAAGACTTTTCTCAGCAAATTCTGGGATTGTTGTCAGACCAAATGTTTTGTTTATAGTGCAAGTTGTAACAACTGTAATGCATTTTATATCAGTAAGGCACTTAAACTTAATACCAGGATGGTACAACATCTGCATGAGCTAAAATACAACAACATTAACAACGTCCTTGCTAAGCACAACTAGAAAAAGGCCACAACAAGCTCGGATTTATATCCTGGATATGATTGAGAAAAAGGAACTTCAGGGCCCCACCAGTGATATCCGTGAGAAGAACGAACTTGCATGGCAAATATGCCTACTGGCTAATCAGCCTCCTGGACTTAACACCCATATCTCCATAAAAAGCATTTTGAACCTAAGAAGAATTAACCACCAAGCCTACTACTGACCCCTGAAAGAAAAGCTCAAGAATTTAGCTTGTTTTTGTAATAATGTTTTGTTATGCTCAGATTAATAATCGTCATGATGTCTTCTTGATACTAGCATCATACAGTCATTATATTTATGACTCAATTTGGTTAGGCATCAATTTGGTGTTGGTATATTGGACTTGTTCCATTTTTCAAAGGTAGGTCCGATTAAACCCCATTGGCAAAAGCACAGTGTTAAGACGAATGATGGCTTTTTATGTTTTTAGTTTCAACATCAGCTGGTCTTACATCTACTTTATATATATTTTATATACTTTATATATATTTTTTAATCTATACTATTGGAGCATTCCTGCTTGATACCAAAGGCGTATATTGATTTGGTTTATTGTATGTGAAATCTTAAGCACAGGATGGCATTAAATGGTTCATTTGAATATTTCCCATGATCATCTAATACAACAACTTTTAAGGAATCACACAGTGAAAACTCTAGCCTTGCCAGATTACCCTGTAAATTTTCATAGATTTGCTTGCCCATTTGACATGTTTACTCACTGTTCTAGATTGTTATTAGGGATACTTTGCAAACACTCTTATTGTAATAGACATCGGCTAGGTAAACTTGCAACCTTAATTCATCAATGTAACAGAATTGCGCTCACCTACCTGAATTAATAAAGAGGAATATTTTAACTCCGAATGATGACTCTCATATTTCTTTCACTATAGAAGTATTTAAGAATGAGGAAGAATTTTACCAGGACTTAGATACTAACTAATGATTTTTTTTCTTTGGTTACTAGCTGCTTGGTACCTCTTTCAACTTGCTGGTTTTATGCGTCAGATTTACTGAGCATAGAAAAATAATATTTGCGATAATTACTGCTTGTGTATTAAATAAAAATAAAAATTAAGAAGGGCTGTAATCTGTAGCAAGGTCCAAAAAAGTTTGATACTCTGGGTAATCTGTAATGCAACTGCTTCTTATGTTTGCAAATCTACTGTTTCAAAGTGAGTACAAATGGATGTCAAGGTCCTCATGTTCTTCTACAAATAGGTTAGCCCTATTAGGGCTGTTACAACTTCTTTGTGGCTACATTATTTTACTCCATGACAAAGACCTGTACATGATTAATTTTATTATTTTAGTTTTGCATGAACAGTAAACAGGATCATGTTAAGATTCTATTCTGTAAGAAAACAGGAATCCTCTTGACAGGAGTCCTTCCGCATAGACAAGGAGGGAGGAGAGTGTGCTGACAGTGAAGGACAGCTACAAAATATGACCTGTAGACAGGATACAGGATTTGTGCTTTCCTTTCTAAACAGAAGTTAGCAATTTTGTGAACTGTACTGGTTCAAGTCTTTATCATTGAATAAAACCGAGTAGTTATAATCAGAATCAATCACCCTTAATACAGCTAACCTATATGGATGGGGCAGGTATGTCACATTGGAAAAACTAGTTTATAGAGCTGAAATTATCAGGTATGAGCAGGAGCATCAAACTCTACAGCAACTTTCATCTACCATAAGCTATCAAAAAATGATTACACAATTACAGTAATAATAGTTTTGTTTCTTGTACAGTTCATGAGCTTTGGAGATCAAAACAGTCATACTGACAGGTAATAAACCATTTTATATTGATTAGCTAATCATATTGTTATTCTATTTGGTGGAATGCAGAATTCCAGAAAGTTATCAAAAGAAAGAATGAGTCCAGGAAAAAGTGAGAGATAGAAAAAAATTGACCATGCTAGGATAGAATACTTGTTGGGTAACAAAGAAGGTAAGAATAGAGTTGCAAAGAACAGGGGATTGGAGGCACTCTACCACCTTCTCGAAAGTGACTCAGTAGGTGGCACAAAGAAACTATATCAGGTTGAATGACAAAGGCAGAAAGATAAAGAAGATAGTCTGACACCCTTCATAAGGGATACCAGCAACAACCAGCTCACCAGTCCACAGGACATCAAATGCAGATGGAAGGAATACTTCCAGCAGCTTCTGAATGAAGGAAAACCCCACAGAAGCTGTACTGCCCCAAGCACATCATACAGTGAGAGAAGAAGAGTTGCCCACCTTAGAATAAGTAAGAGCAGCACTAAAGAAAATGAAGCCAGGGAAAGCAGCAGGCTCAGATGAGGTCACAGCAGATATGATGAAGATGCTGGGTGAGATGGGGAGAAATGACTGCTGAGGGTACTCACAGAAGTGTAGAGAGAAAGGCATATCCCAGATGACTGGAGAATAAGTATACTTGTGCCAGTCTACAAGAACAAAGGGGACATCCACAACTGTGGGCAGTACGGAGGTATCAAATTCCTATCACACTACATGAATATTCTGGTGAGGGTGACTGATAAATGGATATGCAGAACAGTAGAAAAATGAGAGATGAGCAATTCTGATCCAGATCAGGATGCAGCACAACTGACCCACTGTTTGCAGTGAAACAGATATTTGAGAATAAGCTAGAGATGAGGAAAGAGTCCAACTGGGCATTCCTAGACTTGGAGAAAGCATTTGACAAGGTTCCAAGAAAGCTGATTTGGGCAGTACAGGGGTGATTCAAAGTCATATTAACACTGGTAGAATTAGTGCAGGCTATGTACAAGGACCAAATGACTCAAGTACGAATAGTGTTTGGTCTCATAAAAAGGTTCCCAGTGGGAGTGGGTGTGCACCAGGGTTCAACTCTGAACCCGCTGTTGTTCATACTGGTGATGGACTAGATTAGCAAACAAGTCGAACAGGACAGATCAACAAAACTGCTGTATGTAGATGATATGGCATTACAGGCAAGCTCTGAGCAAGAACTTCAGCAAAGGTTAGGGGAATGGAATGCAAAACTGAAGGCACATGGGATGAAACTAAGTACAGATAAGGCAGTGGTAATGGCAGCAAATTGGGGAAATCAGAAGAAGCTGAGAATTGAGATAGAAGGGAAGATAGTGGAACAGGTTAACAGCTGTAAGTATCTGGGAAAGGTGGTTGAGCAGAAGGCAAGTCTGAATGAAGAGGACAAAGCTAGATTCAGAGGGGCTGCAGCCAACTGGCATACAGTGTCAGGGGTAGTGTATGACAGAAGAATGCCAAAGAAACTGAAAAGTAAGGTGTACAAAACAGTGGTGAGACAAGTAGTACTGTATGGGACAGAAACCTGGGCAATAAAGGCGGACAGGATGAGAAAGCTAGAGGTGATGGAAATGAAATACCTGAGAAAGGCGGTAGGATGCACAAAAAGAAATGAGAACATAAGAGCAGAAGCCAAAGTAGCTCCAATTGCATAAAAGATCAAAGAGAACAGATTACTGTGGTTCAGACACGTGCAGAAAAGCAGAAGACAATAAGGTGAAGAAGATTTGGGACAGACAGGAAGAAGGTAAGAGGAAACAAGGGCATCCATCAAAGAGGTGGCTACATTGTGTGAGAGAATATCTGTGACAGACATGCATGGGTGTTGAAGAAGGAAAGGGTGTGGCACTGAATCGAGATATGGCAAAAGTTAATATGACACCCCGACTCCATGTAGTAAAATAGGAAGAAAGGGGTTGATGATGATGATGATGATTGTTCTTCTATAACAGGATACGCTTAACCCACTGTAGGTAAGAACTGAACAAATCTGCACAAGTTGATAGGTGGTAAACACTTAGGAAGGTAAAATGAATGACTGAGCAATAGATATTAAACTCATACAGATACAGACACTTCAAATTAGTAAATAAAGGCGTAGAATTATGAGCACCTAAACATCACCTTAGAGATGCCAAAAAAGGAAATGCAGTGTTATAGCAGGGGTGAATAGTATATGCTATGCAGTCATTCAGAAAACAGTACAAGCAGTTGTACTAACTGCCCATAACTTAACTCATGCTGGCCCACATATAAATAACATTCAAACTAGTAAATATTTTAGATGGCTGGTATGAATAACATTGAGAAAGCAAAACTTCAAACATTAAGTTATCTTAGATGTAATGACATACAATAGTGTGTATATCAGTTGCTCTGTAATAACAATATCAATTTTCTTAAAATAAATCTACTCAAATTTAAACATTAATTCAGCAGATGACAAGTCAAGGGCTCATCTATAATTTAGAAAGTAAGTTAATTAGGATCAGTTTTTATTACTGTGTGAAGGCAACTATTAGGTAACAGAAATAATGAAATTGAAAACAAATACCAAAAACTGTTCTTTGAACATCATCAGGACATGAAGCAGATGAGTCCAATTATAAACCTGAATATCTGTGAATGCAATATATGAAACTAATAGAGTACTGCAGCAATTTAGCTGTTATATGTTTTGAGCAAATAAACTGCTGAGTCAAACTGAAAAGGGTTATTGGTTTGCTTGATAACTACAGACTTACAAAATGCTAGCTAAATCCTGTTTACTTCTTTTGGCTTTTCCCGGTTAGGGGTCACCACAGCGGATCACCTGTCTGCTCAAGATTGGCAGTGGAGTTTTTACAGTGTTGAGTTACTAGCCTGATGTCCAACCTTCCACACAAGGCATGCACATGCACACACTCAGACCTAGAGCCAATTTAAAGTATCCAATCCACCTACAGCATGTCTTTGGGAGGAAACCGGAGCACCCAGAGGACACCTACGGGACCACAGGGAGGACATGCAGACTCCACACAGAAGGCACCCCAGCCGAGGACTGAACTGGAGAACCTCTTGCTGTGAGGCAGCAATGCTAACTGCTGCACCACCATGGCCACCCTTAGCTAACTCCTGTTTACTATG